>NC_143568.1:52025000-52325000 GCF_054136105.1 Typopeltis vanoorti
GGTAAACAAAAACCAAGCTCTTTATTCTCTTCATTCTCTCTCTTATACTATGAATTCTATTACGCAGTTTTACGTCCGAGACAATGCGCTGTTTAATTTATTTGGCATAATAACTTAAATTACAGGTGTTCATATGAGAAAAGAATATAACTCAAAGTACTTGTACATTTGAATGCTGAAGTTACCTTTCAGAATCCGCTTATTATGAATACTTGAATACCAAACTGTCAGTTTCAACAAACTTGGTTTCGTTTCTGTATCTTGTGGAAATGTTTCAGATTTTATGGTTATTCTCGACGGTCGATACACTGGTATTTAGATAAATACCATCTCCAGAAAATTATTCCGATTATAAAAATCGATTCTAAAGATTAATAAAACAACCATATACAGCATCTAATTATAAAATGCGTAATTGACTTTTGCAATTGGCCTAATCTTTTATCCGTTTAAAATATATATTGAAACTGTCCCCATATGCACCCACATTCTACAAAATAAGAAATACTTTCAGAATGTAACTTCAAAAATAAAAAAAAATCAAATAAAAATTGCATCTCTTTCCATTTTTATCATTAAATTCTTCAGTTGTGAAATCATGAATTTATCCGTGGCGCTACAAAGAATCTCGGAGGGAAGCACTCTTGATATACCCGAATATATCAGATCTCAAAAGTACTTTAATTTCTCCATTCTTTCTCATGTTCATTTCAATAATCAGTCATTGCCTATCCTGGTTTGTTATGTGAATTATTACAAAAGAATCGAACAGATAATTAAGATCCTGTGTAACGGAAATGTTTTGTACGTGAAAATAGTTTTACGTCGCTGAAAAAAATTTGGTTAACGAAGTTACTACTAATAAAAACATATTTGCCATAAACAAATCTGTAGTTATAATGCTCAACATCCGTTCGAACTTTCTTTACTCAGTAAAGAAAGTTCTAAACAATTACAAGCTGATGTAAACAAAGCGATAAAAAAAAATCCCATGCTCCCTTTATCCCCAAAAAAGTGACGCATTCAATTCACACAAAAAAAAGATTTTTGGCTGGACTAAGTTAATAACAACGAATGATGATCACGCAGGTCTAGAGGGCGCTATTTCTGGTGGGGCTGATACAAGATGAAATTTTCAACTGCTTTTTAAAATCAGAATAAATGACAAAATAAAAAAAAATCAGTCGTTCTTTATAGAAATGTGAACTTCGATTCAAAAATATCGTTCATTGTTAGAGCCCACGTGTCCATGACCGACGACAGCTCACGTTTTTATAGGCTGTTGGGATAATTGATGTTACCCAGATGTTTACAACACTCTTGTGAGAGGAACCAATGAATTTCCCCCAATAAAAGAGAGATAAAAACGCTTCAATCCATGAATACAACATTTTAAAAGTAGTAGTCGAGAAGAGAAAAAAGTTCGAGATTGAAGACACTTTTTTCCCTCTTTTTTTTGTCGCTTTCCTTTCCTTTCATTGAATGGCTTAGAAGTATTCAATCTTAAGGTGCACTTCTTTGTAAAAGCCTCATGCCATTAATTTATCTAACATCAAAAAGCATGTGATTCATAACGATATTTTATATTCATTTCATGTTACATTGGCTTAAATAGTACGAAAGTGCTAAATTGAATTTGCTAAACAGAATTTAATTAAATTTCAACTGCATGTCGTCATAATGCACAAAAAGTAAGAAGGAACGCTTTTTTCTTTTTTTGGAAATTTTATTGACAGATTGTTATTCTGCTAAAGCCACTGATTCCAGTAGTTTCTTGCATTTGATCGAGATAAGCCACTTAACGCTACGAAAAATTGAGTTAAGTGTAAAGGCTTTTCATTAAGTCTTAAAATGAACGAATCCGAAATAATTCCGTAACACTCCTGAAGCACAATGGAAATTCACTTTCTTCGCGTATTCTAATTGCACTATCTTGTGTAAGAATAATTATAATAAATGAAAATATCAACTACATTTTCTTATTCAATTTTCTACAAATTCCTAATAATGGCGACATAAATTAATTAGATATATGAAGAGCCAAAGGCTTCAATTCGGCGACATATGACTTGTTTAAGTTAAGGGATAAACAAGTCATATGTCTCCGAATTGAAGCCTTTGGCTCTTCATATATTTAATAATTTATTAGGACACCTCTTGGCAATACTCATAGAAGGGTTGTAAGTTCTGTTCGCTACAAACTTGATATTAACTAGGTCTAGCTACTCACTGATGAGACCTCAATAAAGGTTGAAACCGGTCTGGGTAGTGACCTTCTCTCATAATGTCGAACAAAAATACAGCTCCTAGGAGCTAAGTTCACATTATGGGTAAATATCAAGAATCGGAGCTTGCTCCACCTTTGACATGAGTTGCCTCAGCTTGCACTACCTTTAGGATCAGTTGCTGCAGTATCCCGGTATTTGCTTACGCTTGGAATCGCCGAACTTTATATAGTTTCTATATTCGGCATGATACTCTTTGAGTTTCTTATTCGGCTAAGAAACAATATGGGGATGTGATATCCCTTAACTTAAACAAGACATAAATTAATTTTCGAATGGGTGAAAGTTCAGCATGCATTCTATGATATATTTCATTCTCATTTCGTTTGCGATGCTTTAGAAATGGCTGAGATTATATTTATAACACAGCTTAGAGGCATCATGTTGTTATCCATGAGATCCAAAAATAAACCTTTCTGAATCCCATTTGTTGCCCAAACAAATGAACTACTTGATTTTTATGGTAATGCTGTACGCGAGAGGTTGGGTAATGAATAACGCGTTAGTACCGTGGATGGTCAGATTTGCATTGGTTCCTAAAAAAAGTCATATAACTTTCCAGTTCTATAATCCGAAATGAAATACAAAAATGTACATGATCTCATGAACTTAGTTATTCACATCTGATGTCAGTCATTTTTGTTCGTATGGTTATTCTCGTACTTCATAGAGTTTTAGGAGTGAAACCTTCTACTACAAGAAGTGGTATGATCGCAGACAAATGGCAAGATTCAAATCCCAGCCTCTTGGCTGGATAGCCAATACGATAACTACTCTTGCCAACCAGGCCGTCTGATCTCGTCTAAAAACTGTTAAATATGAGTATCTGAGTTGAATTCATATCTACTTTGGTTGATTAAAGTACAGTGGAGCAGCATTCGACAAACCTAACTTCTCTAATAATACATCTGCTTCCAAAATGTTAATCTCTGATTTTTTTGTGGTCTAGGAGGGAGGCTATCTTCATAGAGATGAAGATGGCATCGAGAACTGAAGTCTCGATTCCATAAAGTTACAAGTCATTGTGAAATTTAATTTTTATTCTTTCGTTCCTTTCTTTATAAGTAGAACATAGTTCAGAGAAATCAGCGTTCGTAACCACAGTAGATCCGTCACTTAATTCAAATCCGTCGGAAAAAAAAAAAAACTATTTCTTCAGTATAAAATTATCATTATACGTTTGCTTAAGAAGCGTGTTTCTCTGGGAGGATAAAATTTCTTGAAAACGACATTTTATTATTGGTTAGCAGTTTCCTCGCGCATTGATTTCTTTGGGAAATAGAGCTGATAAAGAAGGCATGGAAAGAAATGAGTAAGGAGAGAAATGCTGCAGTATTGAGTAAGGAGCTCTTTTCAGATAAGCTAATTTAGCCGGTCTTATTGTGGAAGGTTTTCCTCTGGCTTTGAAGTTTTTCCTCAGCAAAATAAAGCAGCTTGACTTGTTTTGACAGTTATTCCAATTAACCCATTTTACTAAATAGACAAAATGGCTAGAGCATGCAAGAAGGGTCAAGCATAATTTAAAGGTTTTCTCTGAACTTGAATTTTTTCCTTATTTCTTTTCTTGTCTTCTAATAAGTCTCGGTAATTATAACCTTGTTTATAAGTGATGGTTCTTTATCTGGAAAATAGTAAATCAAACTGTCCGAAAAAGAGAATCTTGATAACTCATTTCGTTTTGACAAACCTCTTTGACCTGGGAAGAACTGAGTTGAAATTCCGTGTGTGAAGTTTTGAACTAATGGTGAATTAGACTTTCTCATACAGAGGTTGCAAGGTTTCTCTTCGAAAAATTGTTTCCTCCCCCTTCCACACACACAAAAAAAAAAAAATAGGCTAGGAGAACGCACACAATTTACATACAAAACCAGGTTATCCTGAAATTATGGTTACGAAAGTGAATCGGGACAAGTCGTGACGCGAATTATTATTGTGAAATGTAAAAAACAAAACAAAACAAAAACACTCCAGATGTCAGGAACATATAAAATGTCAAAGGATATGCAGATTGGTTACTCTGAGTATGGAAGAACCTCTGAGAACATGAAGGTCTTCGCTGGCCGACTGGTTTACGGTGTGCTGAAAGAGAAATATGAAAGTTCATTCCTGCATGGTAATAAATGAAGAAGCTGACGGAGGCCTTCTTATAATGGATGCAGCTGCGACTTTGCTGGCCTGTTTACATCTCTCTGCATATTGTTGTAGCTGGAGGGAGAGTGAATGTTTGTGAAAGAGAATTTCTTTTCGTATGATTCAAAATCGCTTCACAAATAGTGGGAATGCCCACTTTTTCAAACATTGTCACTGCTGAAATAAGGAAATGAGAAGAGTAATTAAATTTAAGTGAGTTTTATTTTGACGAAAGAAGCTTAATTTTTTTTTAATGTAGACAAATGATAAAAAACCAACTCTTGGTTGTTAAGACAAAAAATTATTTCAGAATAAAGAAAAACATTTGGCATAGAAGCTTCAACTTTGCAATGAATCTCATTGAAACGTAGGAAAATTAAGACAACCGTCATCTTATCAGACGTAATGGAACAATGTTCAATAACGAAGCGAAGAAAAGAAACCTTCGAAACCTTTTTTGAAAGTGATATTTGAAAATGCAGATAAAACCGTCTGTGATCAGCAATTCATCATGACAGCTCACTGGAAACCTTAATGGAAAGCAATTAATAAAAAACAAATATACACTGAGCAGGGTTAGTTGTTGTTTTTATTCCATCAAATAGTTGTTGTTGAAAACAAATATATAAATATAAATAAAATAAATAAATATATTTATTTTATTTATATTTATATATTTGTTTTCTCATACTCAAAAGGCATTCTTTCTTGTGAGATTTAATACGTGGTTTTTACAGATTTCCACGTTTCTAAAAACCAATTATTTGCAGCTGACGATTCCTTGTTATCAGCGGAAAATCTTGCCACTCCTGTGCTCTCTAATTCAGATTACTGAAGTCATCGCGGTGTTTAAATAAATTGTTGAAACAATAGATTATAAGTGTTTAGTTTTTTCCATCTGTGAGAAGATTAATGTCAGCACGTCTAATAATTCACTTCATCCATCTGAACTTTCCTTGTCAGCTGACAATCAAACACTAAACTCCTCGCTCTTTGTTCCCTTAATCAGAACGATTACTTTTAAGGTGTTTAAATACTCAAACAAAGACTGTCGATGGGGAATTTACCTTGCAATGGTTTGAAGGAACGAGCAGTAAGACCTAAACAGAAAGATATTTATATTCAGTCTAATTACTCGATGGAAAAATGCTTCGACATCTTTATTACAATGCACGAACTGCAGGAAAGCAATTAGCCCAGAGAAATGTTGTAGCGTTGTGTGTAATGTTTGGGGAAACAAGGCGAGTGATGTACTTCCATTCATCAGATACTCCTTTTGATTAAAGTGTCTCAACCAGTGTGCTGAAAATGCGTCCATTTTTTAAGAGATCGAAAGGCCAATTCGACGACTTTGTACTGTTTCTCGACTAATTAGAAGGACTTGTTTGTTTCGGTATAGAAATTCAATTAGTGAGTTTGCTAATTAGGTCAGAGTTTCTAGGAAGGATAAGAAACATTTCAGAATTAAATGGCCACTTTCTAATTACCAGTTGTAGGACAACATAGCTAAAAGCAAGAGAAGAAAATAAATAAAACATTACTTGGTAAAATAATACCTAAATGAAATATACACGGGTTGATTTGTTTACATCTGAATGGCAGTGGGAGGAAGGTACGTTTGTAAACTTATGAAATTCAAATGACTTTCTTAATTTCTCTGAATGGTTAAGATAAGACGGTGACAATCATGGAATCTTATTATGTGTGTTATGCCTGTTAAGTGTATGTTTTGTTTGCTGGTTTAGTTGTTTCTAGGAAATTCAGATTTGAACTGAAATTACCCAGCCACCTCAATGAAACTGGCTAACCCACCTTAAATTGAAAGGATCCTACTAAGATTCCTCTTATTCGATGTTTGTTTTCCAAATAAATTCAAAAGTTTCACATAAGCTGCTATGCCTCTTGAATTTGGATTCTTTCTTTCTACCTAAAAATGTGGCTATCATATATAACTACATTTTATTTCGATGTCTGGTGTTCACAATGGACACCAGAATTGCTCTAATAATGTATGGCGTTTGTAATCTCCATCTCTTTACTTCTAATGTACACAAAATACAGCAGAATTATTGCTGTATTTATTTTGTCCATAGGTAGCCATATTCCATCAGTCAAGTGACGCTCAAATTAACGAAAACCAGCGTGCAGAATATTCGAAGTGTATGGCGAACAGTTCATTCGAAGTTGCGGTTTGACATCTGCAAGAAACGTGATATCACGGATTTCGAAGAAGAAAAAAAAGTACGATTCTAAGATACCGGATGACACTTGATATTACACAGAAAACTCATGCAATGTTGCAGGGTATTTCAGGTTAGTTAATTTTAATTTTTTGGTGTAAAGACATCAAACATTATACTGCGCTAGGACACAGGCTACAGCAGCACATATGGTAAACGGTTAATAGGACAATCACACCATCCATGCCCTTAGGGGAATTCGAACTCGCATCCTCTAGGCTAAAGGGCTGATACACTAACCACTCGGCCAACTAGGCCAACGCTGTTCGAGTAGTGATATAGTTGCGGTGTTGAAAGAGTGAATGGATACTGGACATAACAGCAGTCGTATAGCCAACTCCCACACCTCATAGATGCTCAAGATATACGCAGTTGTTCCTCTTGTGCAAGTCCATAGACAAAAACTTCGAATCTGGCGACTAAATGGCTATGTTTCCCAGATTACAATCCAACGTATCCTCCTCCGTATCGGTCTCCGAAGTCGATACCCATAATTATGTCTAATAATCGATCACTACCTCTATAGTTTGTATCTGAGAGACATCACTGGACTAGTGAAGAATAAAAAAAAATTCGGATGAATCTCTTTTCGAACTGTGCTGTGTGTGTGTATATATATATATATATATATGGTTGGTGAATGATTAGGCGAAAATCCCGGGTCGAGGAATTTCCAAGTTCGGCAGAAACAGGTAGCAGCAGTGTTCTGGTATGAGGCATATTTTCTTCGTAATCTTTGCGGCTTGAGTCTACGGCTCTCAAGTGCTAGAAATTACCTATCCATTGGACTGATGAGTACACCATTCATGGTGACTGTCTTCAGAAATGGCACAGGACACCTGTGCCATTTCAACAGGATGAATACTGGAGGAAAAACTTTATTTTTTCTGCAATAACTAGAGAACGATTAACAGTATTTTGTAGGGACGGTAACCTGCAAATCTCTTCACTTCATAAAAATAATATGAAATTTTCTGTTGCTGTGGTATTTTATTCCCATGATATCATTTGTGTCTGGTAGAGAATTTTATAGCAATATTTAGTTTTAAGGAATATCAACTAAACTAGTTCTAGATAGAAGGAGACTGTAATAGCAGAATAGCTTGCCTGGAATGAAAACCTTATCCAAGAGCAGATAAGCGCTAGACATAATCCCTGTTCGTAGTTACCGTTTTACTTTTTTTAAAGTAGTTTTAATGGACTAGAATTTAAGAGGATTAACGAGGATTTATAAAACAGATGAAAACCTTACCTTTAGAAACAGTTAATAACAAGAGACTGGTACATGTATGTATGAGGTTATATGCACTTAGTTCTGTTGATTCATGCTAATGGCTTTTTATATAAACGCCATATAAAAACGAAAGAGCTTTTTCGTGTTTTTATAATCTATAGCTACGTGAAACTGCTTTCACATCTGCTCATCCCCTTCCCACCTTCGCTTCTGACATAGTAAGATGCTGAAAACTTAGCGATAGAACGATGCAACGTGTATCTTTGCGGAATGCAAAGGACATTTCTCTTAAAAATCTCCAAGATTAGAGACTTACGTATCATTATGGAGAATCATTATTATATATTTGTGATAGAAAGAGTAGCCACTTTGTTCAGAAATAAACACCACGAAATTTCTTGCTAGGTTCGAGTTGGTTAAAACTATTCGCAGTATCTTGAAGAAATCGTGTCTTTTTTTTTTCTCTTCCCCCTCCCAAATATCACGAGTTGTATGTACATACAAAAAACTACTTGGTGGCTGACCCTAGTTCTGGATTATATATATATATATATATATATATATATGTTTTGGTTTGTCTGTAACGGAATTTGAGTTTCTTATTCGGCTTTGAAATAATGTAAGATTTAATATCCCCTTAATTTAAATAATGTTACATCGCCGAAGTCACGCCTATTGGCTCTTTATTATTTAAGTAATGAAAAACCACGTTTGTGGCAGATAACAATTCTGCCAACCGTCGTATGAGAGAAGCTAACCTTAAGTTGAAAACCCCTTTTAGAATTTCTTTGCGATGTAGATGACACTCGAACCCAAAGGGCATCATCGATACCAAATGAGCTACGGAGGTTCTTTTCTTTAGTGAGGGGATTCACATAAGTAAAACTATCTGTCTTTAGAAGAGTCATCACAATTCCGATTTTTTTGGAAAACATTAATTTGATATTAGTTCAAAGGCTATAACAACAGTTTTTCTTTATTTGAATACGCGGCAATATAATTCAGAATGTAATTATAACATGCATTATACAATATGCATGATTCTTCACGGATTCAAGATCATGCAATAAGAACTTCCTGGATCTGCAGTTCTAATTAAATGCTTCAAGACTTATTGACGCGGGGCTATGAAATTATCGCTTAAATTATACTACTATCTAATGGCTTTAAATGCACCAAGGATGTTTTCATAAGAAAATCCCCTTTGAAATGAACCCAGGATATTTTCATAAAAAAAATAACTCTTTCAAATGAACCAAGGGTCATTTTCATAAGCTAATGGAAAATGGGATTACAAAACTGTCGTGTTAAAAATTATGGATTTTTGCCTAAGCAATTCTTGATAATTATTATTATCGTTTCCGTAAACATATACTTATATTATGAAAACTCCTGAGATATTAAAGAAAAATATGTTGCAGATAAAAGTTTATTTCATGCCGAAAGGCATACTAAAGTCCATTGTGTTTGGGGGATCACCTTTTATTATGCTTTTGAATTGCTATTTTTCTAAAACAAGAGCGTTGTTAGACAAGAAAGTCACGATTAGATGATATGGGTTAGTTCCATTAATGTCTGAGCACTATCGTAATGGAAATTGTTTCATTGCAAAAAACAAATTCTTCTCGAGGGAAGAATCGTAATCCGGTTTTAAACCAGCAATAAGGGAGTGTCTTGTTGGTACGCCAAACTTCCGACTAATACCTTTCATTTTTTTCCCAAATTCTTCAGTAGTGGTCGGTATTTAAGAACGTTAAGATGAAACTTTCAGAATTAAACCTTTAATACATTGAAATATTAATGCGTGCAATATCGAGTTGCCATCGAATCAACTGTTGTTATTATTTATTAACATAGCACGGATCCAATGCTATTGACAATCACGTGACTAACGCGATGCGTAGCAGCTATAAAGTCCCAGATCATTCTGTGTGTATTAAGCTTATGAAGGCAGGGATATGCTAGCCAAAGAACAGCGAAGAGCTCACAACAGTGGGATCACTAATTTATTATTTAAAGGCAGGAAAATGCTCCTCGATAAAGGAATAACTGTTTACAGTATATGGTGAATGACAAGAACTTTGTCATCGTTGCGAACTCTCAAGAGCTTTAAAAATAAAATTACCAGCGATATTAGGGAGAACGAACCACGTTGACTATGCTTAATAATGCATGAGGACTGTTGGTCCCAGACTTGATCGTGAAACCGGATATTATGAAGCTAATTTGCAGAATGATGGAAACATCTCAGAGGAATTATTTTGTTTTCGGCTAAATCAACACATTAAGGTATCTAATATATTAATTTACTCGTTATGGCATTTCATCAAGTGCCGATGCATCTCGTTACCGGGATGTGCCACTAGTATACCAGATGATTTTTTTTCACTAAATGTTAATTTTATTACATTTTGCATATAAAAATCTTCCAGGAATTACTTCAACGTCTTTAATAATACACCGAAGAATGGGGAACCAGCAATATGAAAAATTAGTGCAATAAAACTTTAATAGAAATTAGCAAACTTCGTGCAACGATATTGTTAACGTTTTCGTTATAAAGCTTTAGCTTAAATCACTAGAAATTCTCAACGGTACATTTTAGTTCTCTTGATAATATGTGAGTTTAGCATTCAAATTAATATAAAGTTTCTCTCGCTGGAAATGATTGCGTAATGTCAAACCTAAACAGAAGTAGCATCTATGGCTGAACGTCCAGGTCTATTTAAAGCATATCAAACCCATTAGTTTCTAGTTAGTAATGATAAAACGTTTCAGATCATTGAGAACTATTTCTCCTCTTTTATTAATTAATGTTGACAAAACTGAAACATTCATTTGAAATGGAACATTAATATCAAGTAATGAAAATTCACTGAATATGTTATTATACAAGGAGTGGAACATCCCATCTCATATCAAAGTCTGCACTACACCCAGATAATTTGCTGAGATATTTTTATTCATTTTCATTTATGAGCATTACATTGGTTTGGGTTTACCGGCATTATGATTTATTCATGTTTTCGCTGGTAAGACATGAACCTTTTATAAGAACCAGGGTTTCATATTTTTCCTGTGTGCGTTACAATTGAGCTACTTATAAGGTCGGCATAATTTCGAATGAATGTATGTTCTTCTGTCATTCTTTTGTAATAACTTTTAATTTTGATATAGACTTAATAAAAGACAGTGTAGTCTTATAGCTTAAAGCACTTAACTACGATTTAAAGGCAGATGAAATGTGTAGTTTGCAATTTAATAATCCGATATCCTTATATGGATTGTGATCTGAAAAAAGTCTAGAAAGATAGCCAGTTCAACAAATGTGAATCTGTAATGTTAATATAAGAAATAAACAGGTGATCATTATCCATAGAGAATATTTCCGATTGCTTTATAGTTCATGAAAAAATAAAATTCATGACTACAAAACTAAGTATTTAACTAAGTAAGCTAAATTTTTAATATTCTTAATACGGTTTGACGAACATATGATATAAACCTATTTTTATAAGTTTTAAAAGAGAGGTATACCGTGAGTAGACATATCGATACAAAATTAATAACGGAAAAAACTCACGTACAAAGATTATTTAATAGTATAATTTTCGCCTGTGTGTCACAGGCATCTTCAGTACATTAAGCTCAAATTAAACAATAACTGACAATTCCAAAAAGCGCCACCTAAGTAGCTGGTGTAAGATAACTAAAAATGTCAACAACTTTCCTTAAAAAAAATAAATAAAATTAAATTAAATTAAAAATAAAAATAAAAAAAAATAAAAAATAAAATAAAATAAAATAAAAATTAAAAAAAAAAAAAAAAAAAATCAATACAATAAAAAGTTAGGAAAGATGAGCTGATTTGTAAAGTACTATCTCCCATAAAGGGGATAGACGTAAGCCGTCGGATCTGTTTAAATTAGGAGAATGAAGTAGAGTTTCACATGTTTCTTTATAAAGGCGTTCCATGAGAAACTGACTTTTGTGAAGAACTTTTGTCTTTCTCCAATGAACTCTAGAAGAACACCAATCTTATATTGAATACTTTAAACCTGAAAAGTCTGGACTTGCAGAACATGCCATCTTCACCAGACACAGAGTTCATTGGAGAAAGACAAAAGTTCTTCACAAAAGTCAGTTTCTCATGGAACGCCTTTATAAAGAAACATGTGAAACTCTGCTTCATTCTCCTAACTTAAACAGATCCGACGGCTTACGTCTATCCCCTTTCATCAGCTCATCTTTCCTAACTTTTTATTGTATTGATTTTTTATTTTTTTTTATTTTTAATTTTTTTAAATTTTAATTTTTTATTTTATTTAATTTTAATTTTTTATTTTATTTAATTTTAATTTTTTATTTTATTTAATTTTAATTTTTTATTTAATTTAATTTAATTTTATTTATTATTTTTTTAAAGGAAAGTTATTGACATTTTTAGTTATCTTACACCAGCTACTAGGTGGCGCTTCTTGGAATTGTCAATTATTGTTTAATTTGAGCTTAATGTACTGAAGATGCCTGAGACACACAGGCGAAAATTATACTATTAAATAATCTTTGTACGTGAGTTTTTTCCGTTATTAATTTTGTATAAACCTGTTTTTATGTATCTATGTTCTGAATTATGTCTGGTAACTGTGTTCTCTTTGTAGAATGGGTGATTTGAAGGGAGGGACTAGAGGGGAAGTTTCTCGTAATAATAATAATAATAATAACACAAAAATCTTTATCACTAACGTATCTTCATTTAATATTAACTCATAAAATTTGCTTGCTCATTACATGAGATTTAAAACCTTTCTAACCAAAGGCAGAATGCGAGTTCTTTCACCTGTACTAAGAAGGCTGTGTGTGTGTGTGTGAGAGAGAGAGATTATGTAATGAGACTAACTGAACAGTTTACCCTGGAAATTGTTCGGTTTTCAACTTTTGAAAAACGTTTAAATAGAATTTGTCGATACTTCATTTTCCATCCAGTGAAGTAATTTCAAAAAAGAATTGTTAAACGCGTATTATTTTTAAATACAATGATCGTTGAAATAATTTACATAAAAATCAGAAAGGTATTAAATATTAACTTTCTCGGTTCTGCGCAATATATCGAAGAGCTCCATTCCAGTGCAGTACTTGAAATTGAGAATTTTCATAAAAATTTTAAAAAGTAGAACAAACAGACAAACAAAAAATCTTTATATATACGAAGCTGAGTTGAAAGTTGTGATAATCACCATGAAGGAATTGAGGTAGAACCATATAACTTTCACATTATTCTACTTATTCCCCACAAGTCTTATACACTTGTTACCGACGCTGATGCATCATTTGCTATCCTCGGAGAAAAAAATGTTTTCCCTTGTTACATAAATTGGTATATATATATTTTTATAGGTGTTTATCAGAACTTTTCAGCTCATCCCTGTAATATTATTCTGCGAAATTACTAATCTGCTAAATATGAGGTTATAATGGGTTTATAATACATAATATTTGTATGTATATCCATAGAAATAAAACTTCTTTTGCAAGTTAGTCAACCTCTTTAACAAAATTCAAAGTCGGTTGAATGATTTTAATTCTACATTACTTCCATCCACAACCTAAAATGCTACATTAATATGACAAACTGCATTTGTCGAGCTACTCATTAACTTTCCAGAAATAACAAAATTAGCTCAAATATCATCAGACACAGACTTCTCAAATTTGCCTCTCTACTTTTTGAAAAATGTTTTGCAGACTCTTAAGACAAACCTGCGTTAAGATAGAGGTGTGAAATCAGTAGCAAATGCGCGATATACACCTAATGAAAAGGCAATAATCATGCCATTTGGAAGAGTTCCAGACGCAGACAACGAAAGTTTTCTTTGAGTTCGGTTACATACCTCTTCACTCCACTCGTCTTATGGGTCACCTGACCCCGATCTGGATGGTGTGTCATTTCGTTTACTCGTAGTTCTGACTTTGCGGACAGATAAGCGACGTAGCGGAATTAAAGATCATACAAGAAAGTCGTAGATGCTATAAAGGGAGCCTTCTGCACTTAGTAAGGAGGATTAGTCCAGAAAACATTGATGTCGTATGATTTGGTTGGTTAGTTGGGCTATAACAAGGCAATTAAGGCTGTTATGAGGCGAGCAAACTATGCGTGTGTGCGCACTTACGTGTGATAAGAAACTTGAGATTCCGAGAGGGAACTCTCCTGACACATGAAACATTGTTTACTCATCTTCAATCGAAAAGGTGTAATCATCCTTCTACACGTGCCTATAGAGAGCTTCCTCTCGGAATCCGAAGTTTCTTGTCACGCATAGGTGATAAAGAGAAAACAGGAAATGTAAAGATTACTTAAGAAAATGTCATTCTGTGGAAGTTCAGAACTTGTGTTCTCTGAAAGAAATAAGAAAGCACAGAAAAGGAACAGCCGATATAAACGTTTTTCTTTTCCTTTTTTATAAGGATACAAAGATATACCGACTACATAATTATGTGAATATGAATTCCTAACCGCGTGTCCCAGTTATATATATCGATTAAGAATCCATTAAACAGATGTGATAAAAATCTAGTTTCTATAGATGACTCTAGGGTGATCAAGATATTGATTTATCTGCACACATTTTTATTAATGGATGGTGATTTCATTTTTTTTTACTTATGGAGAATGGAAAATCGGACAGAATTTACACATTTTTAAGTTATGGCTAACAATTTGCACTCCTTCCCCCCCCACCCCCACCCCTCCACACACACACACACACACACACACAGAGTGAGAGAGAGAGAGAGAGAGAGAGAGAATCTTAACTATGAAGCAGTTTGCTTCCTTTCTTTACTGAAAAGAGTATATCAGGCTTAAATAGACGATTAGTTTTAATTCTAGGAAGCGACTGTATTGTATAATACGATAGTGTACAGCGACTGTACACTATCGTATTAAAAGTCATGAAACACCTTTTCAGCTGCACAAAAATTGATTTGCATTGGAACTCCTTAAGATGTTGTGTTCAACGTATACAACCGTTTAAGAACGTTTCAGAGAGGAATGAGTATTCGAGGAAAAGGATTGTACGTATTGTTGCAATTAGGCATTCGCAAATCCACAGACGGCAACATGCACCAGACTTAGAGTCCATTGGTAAGATTGAGCTAACTATACGACTAAGAGGAGTCGGAATTTTTTTTAGGAGACTTGTTAGGCCATCTCGGTGTCATATCCTAGAGAATCACTGTTGGAGGTGCAAGAGGCCATGAGTATTTCTTTCCACGACACGTATATGCATGCGTGAAGGTTGGTTTGTCTCAGTTTTTCTCGGAGGAGCTACCGCACAAAAGCATTTCTTGAAAACAACGAACATTGATTATCGATTGGTATGAGGGTGTATAGAGTGAATTACGTTACTTGCCATTACAGTCTGATGGAAGGGTATGATATGGAAGATGCCTGGAGAGCACTTCTTACATAAGTGTTGTCCGAATGCTGAAGATTACAGATGCCAGTGCAATGATGTGAAGTTGCTTCTCATTATTTGAAATAGTTCACTCATGGTAATGCAAGAAGTCAAAAATGATGATTCTGTATAATGTCCTGAATAGCTGTTCATGTCTCAATATGACAATGGTTTGGTATCAGTCTTTTAGACCCTGCCAACATGATAACGATCCACGCCAGAAAGTGAGGCTTATAAATGAACACTCGATGGAAAAGAATAATATTGGAACATCAGTGGCTATCATAAAATTCCAATCTAAATCCAACGGACTGTGGGAAGAGGTAGAAAGCAGAATTACGTGACGAATAAGATGGTCTTCTCTTCATCAGAGGAAGTTTCTAATGTTTGAAAGAAGGAGTTGTATACAATACCGCTGAGTGTTCACATATTAGTAGAAAGTCTTCTGACGCTTGGAAGCAATTATTTCAATCAAAGGGGGGGACAACATGTTAAATTCTATCTATGCTTTATTTCTGTCTACACGTGGCTCGTGACTTTTGTTAGGGTAATAAATTTTCATAAAAGAATCTACTATGGTCATCCCTTCACAGGGCACACTCAACAGAAAAACCAAGAAATGATCCTACATGTTCTTAATTTTAGTAAATATAAAGCTTTTTATTGTATTTCTTTTTTAAATTTTAACTAGTCGGTTATTGTGTTTTTTTTATATATTACGGTCAAATAAACCTAGTGCATTTTTCCTTATAATGGACTTTACTAGTCGAAAGTCTATATGTTCATGGAAAAAAAAAAATAATACGCGACTTAACAGAAACGTAATTCTCATAGCCGTAGTGGTCTCAATGTATTTGTATGAAATGTACCTGTATTTAAATGAGATTAATTAATTAGATATTTAGAATTCAGTGGCGTCCATTTAGGTTGGGTGTGTTATCTTGTGGCTTATACAACCTGCACTACAAAATTCACATCAATTTGACCGTATGATTGAATTTTATTGATCTGTGAAAGTTTTAAGAGTGCACAGCGGCGATCATCTTAATTGGGCAAATGCAATTAATTGTAGGATAATTTTGAATACTTTAATTTATCAATTATAACTGTAAATATGGAAAACATAAAGGTCAAATGAACAACAGTTTTGCTTCACGAACGCCGTTGATGTGAGAAGCACAAAGGGTTTATGCTTCGTGATAATCTTAGATTATCATTGGGAAATACTTGAGTGAGACACGGATAATTTAAATTCTGATACGATGTTTAAATACAGTCATATAATGCTCGCAGAAAATGGAAAAAGTAATCACTTGGGAAATTATTTTTCCGGATTGAACCAAAGAAAGGCTGAAACAGCTCGTTTTACCTACTTATTTATATACAAGTTCCAACCCCCCCCCCCTTCACTATAATCATACAATCCACGAAAGCTCTGGCAGGAAACAGGACATTCAGTAGATATTGCTTCCCATTGTTGAAAGTTTATTTTTCACCAGGTTAGACTATAATAAATTTAGTTTAATCCTTTATCCCAGTGAGAGAAAACAAAGTTTGCATCTGAAAATATCTTCAGGACTGAATATAGTGTTGTACTATCTTACTTGGGTAAGTAGTACAACACCAGGCAACTCGTAACAAAGGTGGAGCAAGCTACCAACACTTCTATCCCAGTATCTCTCATAATGCAAAACACATCTCCTTGTGGATATGTATACTGTTATGCATTAAGGGATTGGCCACTACACAGACTAGTTTCGACCTTTATTGAGGTCTCTTCAGTGGGAGCCAGGCCCAGAGTTGGAGATACCAGGCAGAAGCAGTAGCAAGGTCATCTTTACCTATAGGAGTTGCCAAAAGGTTTGCCACCTTTTTTTATTAAATTACTCTGGATTTAGAGAAAGATGTTGAAAGTTTATTTTTCACCAGGTTAGACTATGATAAATTTAGTTTATCATAGTCTAAACTAAAACTAAAATTAAACTAAATTTATCATAGTCTAACCTTGTGAAAAATAAACTTTCAACATCTTTCTCTAAATCCAGAGTAATTTAATAAAAAAAGGTGGCAAACCTTTTGGCAACTCCTATAGGTAAAGATGACCTTGCTACTGCTTCTGCCTGGTATCTCCAACTCTGGGCCTGGCTCCCACTGAAGAGACCTCAATAAAGGTCGAAACTAGTCTGTGTAGTGGCCAATCCCTTAATGCATAACAGTATACATATCCACAAGGAGATGTGTTTTGCATTATGGGAGATACTGGGATAGGAGTGTTGGTAGCTTGCTCCACCTTTGTTACTAGTTGCCTGGTGTTGTACTACTTACCCAAGTACAACACTATATTCTGTCCTGAAGATATTTTCATGTGCAAACTTTGTTTGCTCTCACTGGGATAAAGGATTAAACTAAATTTATCATTGTTTCTCATTCTAAATATGGCAAAAAAGTTATAAATTTTTTATAGACAGTTATCTATTAAAAACTTTTCTATATCGGTGTCTTAAACACGTCAGTTCACATTTCAGGCACGCAAAACAGATGAAACACAGTTCATGACAAATTACAACGTTCAGTTGGATTAGTTGACACTTACCAATCACAGCCACTGATTTCTGGGCGCCATTGTATCAGCGCACACCCTGCCACCTTCTGGTGTGCCATCTGTACGTTTGTTAAAAGGGGATCAAACGTGTGTCCATATTGGTGACCGCACATCCAGGCTATTAACGTGAATGCGATGCAATGGTTATGCGTCGAAAAGTGTCCTCTTCATCAATATATTGTTTAATTTTAGGAATCACGCGAAGCTAGGAAAAATTAGGGGAATCTTTAACAGGAATAAATGCAAAAGTATATCGGTGATATTGCTGTTCCGTGGATGTGCAGCGCACACCCGGAAAATACACCCCTGGTAGAATTTCTATGTAGAAGAAGTAAGATTGTAGAGGTATGAAATTAGTTTTCTTTTATTTCTATTAAAAGCAATTCAGATATTTATTGGAGTTATGAATAAAATGGTATGAAAAGCGAAACCAGTCAAAAGCGGATTTTTTTTATGATCGAAAGCACTTGAATTTAAAAGAAATTGGTAGAAGAAGGAAAATGGCAGTCGAATTGGGCGATGACATTAGGAGAGGAATCTTACAATTTACATTACCTGGAGATATCCGAAATCGATTTTTTACATTGAATCAGGAGTTCGAGTAAAGAAATAAAAACTTGAAGAAATAAGGGAGAAATTTGTTTTATTTCATTTTTTTGGGGGGGGGGTTTAAACGGTGCTGAAAAATTATCAGACACTTCAATGCTTCCCAATCCGTTTCATTTCGGAATCAGAATAAACCTTGTCTTCAAGTCAATAGCGATTACAAAAATATAATTTCAGCCAATATTTTCTCCAAAATGGAAATTATGCAGTGAAAAGTGCTGCTGCGATATTTCGTAGCACCCTCTCGAGGACGACGTGATAGTTGGAAAGATTTTTGTTTGAATCGTACCTTATCTCCTCAACCTTTGACCTCCTTAACAGACCATCACCTTTAGTTGAAAAGCCCTAATAAATGTTCTTCGCGTCCTGAACGGGATTCGTACCCAAGCTCTTTTCACCTCAAAAAATTGAATCATCTGAGACGCAAAATATAATGGGTTTATAAAGGAGCCTTTATAAGAGCATTTTCAGGACCCTGGTTTTTGCGTTGTGTTCGTCCAGCAGTTTTTTTTTTCTTCATGGAAACAGAACATGAATTCTAGAGAAAGAAACACCACATTCATTGGAAGTAGAAAATTCTACTGTTTCGAAATTCCTTGTAAATCTTGCCTCATCTTATACACGGTCCAGATATTCCCAACAGAAATTAACGGTCGCATTGATCGATATAAAGCCAACTGTCTTGGGTTTTCTTGGAAGAAGGAGAAAGAAACTCATGACTATTTCTGCGTAGAAATCTGAAGCTAAATAAGAATACCAGAAATTGAGTTTTAAAAGATATTTAATAAATGCAAACTTTTTGCTTTCCGATAGTGTTAAGACAAAATTGCTTGTTGTACAAATCACTAACGTACTTGTTTGTTTTTCTAGGTAATCAACAAAATTAAGTTGAAATTTTAAATCACTTTCATATCTTTGCAATTATACGCAAACAAGTTTAAAGAATTCACTTTATTTATCTTAGACGATGTTTCATATATATTGCTTTTCGTATGGATTAATAATCATACCATTATCTGATTCACTGCCAACGTGATTTTTTAAAAATCTTTCTGTATTCAGTGCATCGTTTTCTTGTATATTCCTTTAGTTTCCAGTGATTCAGTTCCATCTAATCAATAAAGGCTCGCTCAAAGTCCACCTTCAACCTACTTTCCTTAAATGTTTCAGTTATTTAATTAGTTTTAAAGAATCGTGCCTTTGCTATCGAATAGATTTTTCTTAAAAGCTCTTCCGCATGTTTAACAACATATTTTAATGCAGTTTTTAATTTATTGATAATGAATATTTCAACATCACTAAATAATCCTTTTAATCATGTTGGTTGTTATCCTTGTTCTTAATGAGCATTCTGATGACCGTAATATTCACTAAACAGGATTATTCTTTTAAAATTCCAACAGTGCACATTTAATAAAATGTTGGAAAAAGGATCTTTTTTAAATCACTCATATATATGAAAGGTTGTAAAACCTACAGCACATCAGAGTTAATGTGCATCAATAACATATGTTCTAAAACCTGCATACTCAGTACAGAGCTTTATTGATAACGGATTAATTTATTTGCATCAGGTTATTTTAAAAAAATGGTTAAAATTATGTATGATACAACCAAAAAGGGAACTTAGTGTTTGGATTACCAACACTCAAAATAAGATTCAAAAGGTAATCAATCGAGTACGATACGAGAGCGTAGTTTAGTTGGTAGCAATGATCCTTGTTGAAGTGACAGTTCGATATCCATTCTCCTAAAAGAGGTCGTCATATGGGCACTTCAGATTAAAAGTAAGTTAGTCGATCTCGGCTAACTCACGTGGCTAACACTTTGGTGTTAGCCATTCCTCTTCGATGATGGTGTTTACAAGAAAATGCCACAACACTTCGGGGTGGCATATTTTCTCCAAATCAAGACGTTTTTTTGTTTTTTTTCATCATATAAACCGCCAGAGGGCGCCAAAGCACTTGCCTATGGTTAGTTGCTCTGGAGTCTGTTAAACCACTGAACAATTCCTGTGAAAACAGGATTTGTGGTTTTCATAGGACTACTTGATAGATGCGATCTCCGATGGGTAGTATGATTAGCTATTATTAGATTTATTAGACCTAGATCTTTTTCAAAGGTCCGTAGGGCAACATTAGTTTAACGAAAAACATAAAAATTTAACACTAAGGTCTTTGTCTATTTCTCAATATTCATATAACCAAAAACTTATAAAAGCTTAATTTTTGTGAGTGAGATATATGCAATTTTGAACAAATCTAATTCGGGGCATTTAATTAAAAATGAAGTAATTATGAATTAATATTCGTAGTTGGTAAATCCAAAAGTTTTAACGTATTTCTCAAATCATTATAAATTTTGTGACAGCACCTTCACTTTATACATCGACTTCGTGTACAAGCAGCAAATATTAGAACGACTGTAATACGATTGTAATGACTACAGAGATTTAATTTATAAATATATCGGCATCCCAGAATAAGTAATGTACAAGTAATCACATGAAATGCTATGAAGTCCTCTATCACAATGTTCCTGTGTTATAATGAGCCAACTAGATTTTCTTCTCTCACTTGTAGTGCCTCTAAATTGCACTAATTGGTTTAAGCGTAATTTGGGAATGCTAATGGCTTGTGTGGCTGGAAACCGCACATTAAGACACGATAGCTAGCTCTCATATTTATGAGAAAGAGATATGAAGAGAAAGGCATCTTTAATTATGTAATATGATTATTGTAGTGATAACAAGCTTATGCAGAGTGTAAAATAAATATTTAATTCTTATTATGTTTGCTTTGACAAACATGTAAACATAAGTTTATCATTTGAGACGCACGATACGTTTCTTTTCCAAATAAGGAAATTTGCATTCCACAGAGTGATATCCTTTGAGGATTAAAACCCGATTTAGTAACATATTCTACTGTTGTCAATCTTTTAAATATGAGGTCTGATTAACATTTCATATGCGTTTGTTATTGAATGGTGTGTGTCTCTGTTGGGGAAGATATTCGATTTTAAATTAGTTTGAAGGAGGAATGCAATTTTTCTTCGCGATAATAATATATTTGAATTGAATGCTGATAATGCTGATTTAGGAATTTATGAAAATAAAACGATGTTTCGAGAACAAATATGAAAATATATTATAAAAGTTTCATTGATATTTCATGAAATAAGTATTTTATATTATTTTATTTCATATCTCCTTAGAAATCCTTAGATGATAAGAAGGACTGGAGCTTTCGTGATCAATTTGGAAACAACTTTATAAAATATAAACGAATTTGGTGCATTGCAGTGAAACCTAAACTTCAGAGATAAGACTTTGTTAGCCTGCAAATTAGTGAAAATGTTTACGGTGCAAATGCTTATCAAATTTTAAACCCAGCTGAGATTTCTCAACTCAAATATTTTCTCATTTTTTCCCCGAAGGCGTTGTATTGATACTGAATGATCTATGGAAGACAATGAGGTGGGAGCTGATCTAGCTTGAACATGCCAACACTCTCTTTATTGAAAACGCAAACAGTTTCTTGAAAACGTTTCGCGTTTGATCTCAAACTGGGTTTGCAGATTATCTAATGTTAACCTCATCTGCAGTTCTGAAGTGCTACAGGATTATTAGCCTCTTATGGGATATTGATCACCATCAACTTCGTAAGTGCTCTTAAGGGATGGATAGGAGTTTTGTATAGTACAACACGATTAAGTTTATATTATTATTAGCTTCGTATCATGAATTTTTCTCCAATTATTCTATCCTTTAATCAAATTCCTTTCTAATACATTTTTAAATATAATTCTGTAAATGATGATGCTATCTGTTTATTGCTCTAATTTTTCTCAGAAATCTTTGTTTCCAATCTTTGGTCAACTTTTATTTCTTACTTAATTCTCAAATACATAAGATAAAACGGAGTTTAGATCTGTGTCTTAAACTGCTGGCTGAGTGTTTGGACAATTTCTCTTTAATTATTTTGAGTATTGCCTATTTATACGTTTACTTTTCCATCTATACTAAAATTAAAATTTTCCATCTATACTATACTAAACAGCTATAATACGTTACTTGTTCTGTACGTTCTCCGTCGAGAATATAGATGATACTTTTCAGGTTCTTGCCTATTTTGTATAGCTTTTGTAGTTAAATTGCTGATTTTCATACCAAACGTATTAAGACAGTTATTAATTTCCACAATGACAGCAAAATTAGATTGTTTTGCATTAAAATAGTGCAACAATGGACTGATAAATTGCCTGATAAATAAATATTGATTGATGAATAAATATTAAAAAAAAATATATATATATAGCTAAATAAATTATTCAAACCCTACTTGCCAAACAAAAAATGCACTCGCCTAAGTTCTCCCCATCCTTCATTTTTAATGATATATCCCAATAAGTCAATAGGAGCTCCATAAAGTGATTTAGTGGTTCTCCCTCTGTGTTTTCTTAAAATCTTTATTTAGAAAGTTATTATGCGAGCCACAGGCTTCCATATGCGCTAGATGATTTATGAAAGAGAACCATATTTGATGTAATTTCATGCCTTGTTTCTTGTTGCACTGTTGTTGATGCTTGATCATTTCTGCTGACTCTTTCAATATGTAGGAACTGTGATCTATTTGGATCATTTCAGTTCGCTGCCAGAATACTTCATTTTGGTTTCCGTTGTATGTGTTCCCAATCCTGATTTGTATTTTCTTTGTAAACCATGTCTTTGAAATACCCTACATAACAAAAGTAAAGGTGGCCATGTAAACGCCAGGTTTCATAATTGGCGGATAGCGAGGATTTGAAGGCCTATGAAGATTAGAAATCTTATTGAGGGGCTAGAAGTCAACCTTAATTGCTTTTGACGTATCAACTCTGCTGGTTAATACCAGCATTACAATTTCATCATGTCCTCATATCACAGAAGCATTAGCAACGAAACGTTCTTAGAGAAAAGTTCTTAGCAGAGTCTTTTAGTAATCCATGTTTTAGGTAACTCAGACGTGAATTATGATCTGAATTTTTAAAAATGTATAAACGATCTTCAGATTGTGCGTAAAATTTTTAGAAAATCGTGAAAAGCTACATGCTATTGAATTAAGCCAATTATACGTACACTGGCCACTGTAGGTATAATTGGCTTAATAATATCTTAAAATTTTAATCTTAAAAGAGCGATTAGACTGAATAGAAATATTTTTATAGATGCTCTTAATATGCAGTTTTGCCTTTCTGTATAGAAGTGCTAATGAAATTACATTATAATTTCATTAGCACTTCCGATGTCACTATGAACATTGCGGTATAGTACTTATTTTGTTGTACATAATTCAAGCGCGATATCAATAAAGAATCCAAGAATTAGTTTGAGAGGATATATACTTAAGTTCTTAATATTTTTAGATTTATGAATATAATTTAATTCAATTTTTCACAGAAATATGAAATGGAATAATTTGCATTAAATTGTAAATGCATATAAACGGGAAGATTTTTCGCTATTTGATTTACGCTTTGCATTTTCATTTTTCCTTTTCCACCACTACATGTGGATTCGTTATCACATGATATGCTTCATAACATTTTATCACATTATTCATGGTTTTCACCTAGGATGTAAATCTCCATCTTGATTTCTTGGAAAGTTTATGGTTTTCTGTAATGTAGTACGAGGCTCTTTCTAGTATCTTCGATTGTTTAACGGGAATTTTAAAGTCACTTAAATTGCTTTATGGAAAGTGACTTTGATTGCTTTCCAGTGACATCAGATATTTGTGTATGTTCATTGTATTATCGTCAACTACTCTGCGCGTTGTATTGTATTATCGTACTCTGCGCGCTTTGTCTATCAATTTGCTAATGGATTTACCAAATTCAGCTTTAGAATTTATTGCCTTTTGCGCTGTCTGCAGCAAAAATTATAGCCTTATAGCTGACACTCGTATACTCTCCTTGGAGTGTATGAATACCATCTATAGGTTTGGAAATCCCTAGATACCGTTTTAATATTTTTCCACATGAATTATTATATGGATTGATGGCCTAACAGTTGAAATGCATGATATAAACGCCTTATGGATTTCCAAAGTAATTAGGATTTCATACTTAGAAAATTATTCACAATAAGTATACGTTTAAGTATTAATATACTCTACATGAAGCAATAATGACGAAACTCCGTAAAATATCGCACTACTATTTCAAATTGTACAAATATCAATTGAATGCAGTAATACTGAATTCTTTGTGATGTCGTTTTTTTATTTTATTTATTTTTTTATTAAGAATTGTTATCTTGTATGAGTTCCTCACACTTAACTATACAATGTTTTCTGGTGCTTGTTTATTTATAACCTGGTTACACTGAATCAGGTCAAGCAGGAAACAATCTTCATTTAATTTACGTATAAGGTGTGGGAATTTGACTTAAGAATATAACACAATAGAATTGTACGATGAAATTTATGAGAGAAAAGAAAAACAAGAGATCTTTACAAAAATTCCTCTTTATTAGAATTAGCATTGTTAATACAGAGATTCTGATTGTATGCAGCTAGTGAAGGCCAAGGAAAGGGGGTGGTAAGGACAAGGCTTGGGGCAGATATATTTGGCAGGTTAGGAGCTCACAGTAATATCACAGCCATTTTGGATTTTGCCTCATCTCTGCCCAGTTTAGGGTCCACCGCCGGATAACGTCTCACGCTCAAAAATGACTGAAGTTTTTTTGTGCTAAAAACTTTCTTCAGAGCGTCCTGAAATGTCGAATTTGACTAGATTTGACGGTAGAGATCAGGGGGTACATAAAAAGAAAGTAAAAAATAAAACTCTGTTATTTTTTCATTATTCTTAAGAGCTTTTCTCAGCCAGGTGAAAAATGTAGCTTCACATATTAACCCTTAATCGATTGGCCATAAATATTACCGTTTTCTGCTCCTTCGGTTCTTCTCTCATAATAAGATGAAGAACCAAAGAAAACCGCGAATGCTAACGCGATATATAAAAAAATTGTTTAGTGTAATAGACAAAAATTACTATTATTTGAAATTTATCCTCCTCTTTCTATCTGCTCTTATTATACCCTAGTTGCCATTGTCATATTTTTCATCTAAAATAAAAATAATTAATGCGAATTTTTCATTTTTATACTAACAGCTATACACAGTAAACATTTCATAGTTATTTCAAACTACTGCAGTTTCACTCTATGAAATATCACGCGCATATATTTCATAAATCGCTAAAGGGAAGAAAAAAGAAAATATGAACGTAAAACAGTATGAGAAATTTGCAACCGAATTTTGATGCAGAATGAGATAACATAGTAGAGAAGAGGATGCTCTTAAAGTGCCGATTTAGAATAACAAACTGTGTTTTGAAAATTTTAAAAGGGATTCATAAAAGGGTATTAATAAGAGCACCCCATAGAGAAAAGCAATGCTATTCAAGAAACAGTTTTTTTTTAATTGCTTATTTTTAATATTTAGGTTGCATTTTAAAGGATACTAAGTCTGTATATCCTTTGAGATGTTAATGTTGTATAAATTCAAGACAAGCTTCGTAATCAGCCTAATGTAGGTTAGTTAGAAGCATATAGATAGATAAGCCTATTTGAATTAATGGTGATTTTGGACACAAATACGGTAGTTAAACAGATCAATGTTAACACTTTGAAATGAAACGGAAGCATCGACAAAAGGTGTCGCCGTCAAATTCCTCCAATAATTTCATGCGAGATTATATACTTTTATAGCTGTTTGGCATCTCATCATGTTTCAAAATACTTCAATTCTAAGATAAATGAATTTATTTTTATCCTTTTACATTTTATTTTTACTTCAGCTTCCATCCATCCGGCAAAGATATCTTCCATCAGGAGAGAGCGCATAAACCTTGATCTGATATATTTTTAAAACATATCACCCTGCTCTGCGTTATAGCTGTTTCTTCTAGAAGCGCCGCTATTATTTGATTTCTTTAGAGAAATGAAGCGAGGAACAGATATTTTCCTTTCTCACTGTTATCATTAAATTGAAATGATTCTAGGATGACATCTTCAGTTTCAGAAAGATCTTTTCCAACCAGAAAAACGTAAAACATGATAACAATACCAAACCCAAACTAAAATGCTATTATTGACTTTGTGTGTGCAGAGAGAGTTACAGGCAGAAGTAACAATGGCGACGCTTAATATAAAAATAGTAGCCGAGAATAATAAAATCATCGCGGAGCTTTCCATTCAAATGATTCTATATTTTATCATTAACTTTCACTGATTAATAACTTATTACAGCAACGTTACTAGTTGAAAATCGAACCAAGTTTTTAATAACTCTTTAGTGACAAAGATTCATCCTGACAGACTCAGTACCCTTGCAAAACTTTGTCCAACTAGGATATGAAAGTATATGTTGGGTGATGTGACAAAATTACTGAAATAATTTTAATCTGCAATTTTTCCACATTAGAAGAACGGACTGTTGTGATGCCAAAGAAAATAAAGGGTTTATCGATCCACTAACAACTGTCCAGCATTTTTCAATGTTATGAAGCTCGAAGAACTAGCGACATCTATTGACAACCTGTACACAAAAGGCCGACACTTAAGTTCGGTTTGAACAGATCCGAACCTGAGACATCACTAGTTGAGTCCGACTGACTGAGGCACTGACTTCCAGAAAACTTGGCGTTGCTGGATGTGAATTGTGATTTCTTCAGGAAGAGTTATCGCAGGAGGGAGTATAGGAGGGACATCAGTGTGAAGAGTAGCACGTGATCTTTATGGCTTCCAATACTTCCATTCAGTAAGTTGTCGCATTCACCTACAGGAGAAACAGGAGAAACCAAGCATCAGGTGGATACGTTATAAGCTGCTGAAAGAGACGTAAGCTATTAACTTATAAAACATCACTTTTCTTACAAAACTGCTTATAATCGAAAAAGAACGTACTAATTAATTAATCAATCGATTCAGTAGCATCGTTTATAAACTGTTTTATAAACTCAAGATTGTGGACCGTAATTAATAGAGAACTATTAATTAGTTATTATCTTCGTTAGTTACGAATTTCACATTGCGATCTTCATTTGAAGCATCGATACCTATCATTAGAATATTTAAATTATTACTAATCTCACTTAAATTGGTAAAAATCGTGCAAAAGTTTTCAGAACATATTGCCAGGTTAATAATCGCTCGATTAAATAAAACGTAATAATTTCATATTACTTTTCTCACTGCTAATAATTGAAACAGAAAGAAAATGCGTTTGCTTTCTTCGAGAAAGGTTTTCTATTTCCAGTTACATAATAGGAGATGAGTAAAACGCATTAATCCTTTGTAATGAATGCATTAAAATCTACATAAATTATTAGCTGCTGTCATATATATATATATATATATATATATATATAAAATGGAAGAAACATGTATATAATGGAAGAGACAAATCAGTATTAGTTTCTCATTTTGGTCCTGATGTCTGTGCATAAAAATTTGCGGAAGGAATTAAAACCATGCTCACGATCTCGCCCAAATTTCATTTAAATATGCCTTATTTTAATATATTTATAATATATTATATATATAATTATTTTATTATTCTACCCTCTCCTGGATTTCCCAGAAATCCCACGAAAGACTCCCCCCCCACCTCTCCTGGAATTTCCTTGACTAAGAAAGTTACATACGAAATGAATCTCTAGTCTATTGAATAGCATTTTCAAAAGTTCCATTTGGAGAATACGAAAGCAAATTCCTTTGCATAAATGAAAATTTGCACTGGCTTTTGTCAGCAGGAATTTGAAAAGCTTGGTGTCCGAGGCCTAGATTTATTTATGTACGAAGAGAAATTTCCATTGCCTTTAGTTGTTTGCGTTCACGAGACGAAAATACTATCTGCAGATAGCATAGTTGCAGCAACCAAACTTAGATAACCTTGAAGTTAAACCACTGCACTAAGGGTCACGAATTTCTTTAACATAATTAAGCTACTAGCCAATACAACAAGAACAACAATAAATATCCTGTATTTGACGCGGAAGTAGCAACTCACTAACTTTACATAGCTATTTGATACGTGAGGAGAATCACTCCAATATTCTCAAACTTAAAGCACTGAGATGTATTAAGAAAGGCTGTCTGCATTAGGAGAACCATTAGCTGATTTTTCTTTTAAATAAATGTAAAAGTCAATCTAATTCACTCCTTGTACTTTTGTATCGCGTTCACATGACAAAATAAATATCACTGTCCCAGTACTAGAAATTCTCAAAAATACTATTTCATCTTATGGAAAAGAATGAAGTATGAATGTCCGCTTCCTTTAGCTTGCTATAAAAGCAATAGATGACAGTTATTCCGTTTTTTTTTCCCATCCTAAATACATAGTCTATTAATAGGTGTAGTTATAAAAATGAAAACCCAGTAATTGTTATTAATGCATATACGATTACCACATCACGCAACACGTAATGAAAATCTTATAATAAGAAAAAATTTTAAAAATATGAGATTAATGCCGACTTCCACTACAGCGCCATTAGGTTTCTCATAATACGTAATCTTCGTTCATTCGCTTACTGAAAGGGACAGGTAGAAAATATAGAGGACAGAGGACATGCACGTGAATTGAGTACAGCTCACAATGAAAACAATTAAAAATGGCCAGAGATTGGTTCCATAGCTCACCTGCTGAAGTTATATTGAAAGGCATATTTCCATTGAATCCTGGAACTACACTTCGTCGACAGGTGTCCGACATGCCAGAGAGATGCGTGACGGTGCTGTTATGGTAATACACCTAAAAATAAATAAATAAATGCATCTTATAACAGGTGAAATGAAAGACACATTTCCTATACAATCAACCATCTGCGCTTCCACACGGACAGTTCAGTTACATAGAAACGTTTCACACAAACACCATTTTAACCGACATACACGGCATACGGAATAACTACATTTATTCATTGCATTTTGAATCTCATATTCATGTTATTTATCGAAACTGCGACTTCAATTCAGACTCAAAGTGATCAATATTAGCTCTAAATGAGATTACCACTGATGCACTGTCCCACCTAAATTTATTCGGAAATAAAACCGTGTTTAAACATCAATGAAAGTGCGCCTTCATTGTGACGTCAATAATGCATGAAATGCGCTTTGCTTGCTTTATCGGGTGAATGCAGAAATACAGTAAGAAGAGGTAATACAATAAGTTTGAGAAGAACAGCAGAAGATTAATAAATAGCTTTTAAAGAAAGGCAACGTTTACCCTACATTAATTTTACCCGAAACTGCTGTTCCCTTGCAACGCATACTCCTGGGACATTAAAGTCTTTCTAATCTGATTGCGGTTGTTCTCGAACTAATAACAATTCAGATTACATCAGTATATGAACAACGCACCAATTCGGTAATAAAATATGCAGATTGCAAAGAACTGTTGCGCTCTTTACAAAAAGTGTTTCTCCAACCGCCACATCATTCTTAAGAATGGAATTGGAAAGCTTTCTGTAATAAAAGGACCAACAGTAAAAATCGCTACGGAATAGAATTAAAAAGTTGTAACAATGGCCTGTCACTTTTAATAATTACAGACATTTACACCTGATTTTCACGTGTGAAAATCAGGATAAAAATCTTTTTATTCTGATAGTTTCTTAGCAATAATGTCTAATTTGTTTTTTTTAATTTTTAATCATTGCTGCGGTGTTATACTTACAAAACAAAATTTAGCTTTTGATCCTTTGAGACCCGCAATAAGATAATTTCTTCCATTTTCTTCCCACACACCTTGGCAGTGGAAAGCTGAAAGAGAAAAAAAAATCTTTCACGCAAATAATTGAACATCACAAATTAATAAAAAAAAATCATTGTTACAATTCTAACCATTTAAGCAGTTATTTTTCCCACATAAGAAATATTCATCCATTACGAAGGATGTTCGATTTCATCCCTCCGGTCACCGTTAGATCGACGAACACATTAAATTTACGAAATAAGCCGTATGAAAATTCATCACAAACTACAAAAAGACACACGGGAAAATATGATGACTCAAATGTTCCAAATCAGTAAGACCGTTATTCAAATAATTTGATTAGCATAACTGTTCTAAATGGTTCACGTAAAAAAGTAAGAACATAAAAATAATAATGATTAGTCAGAGAAGAAGAGTTCAGTAGAATTGAGATCGATTTGAAGGAGATTTTCAGGACACTTTGAGAGTAGTTATTACATTTTTGATGAGAATCCCACTGAACAAATGCGCTAAACCTCTAATGAATTATTTAGTATGGAAGATGGGCTAATGGTTAAACTGGAAATTTGCTCAAGAGACCAAACATGGACTTTTTTAAGCTGCTTTACAGGCTTTAAAGTAGGCAACTGAGCGAACTCTCACTGGGAAATGGAATTCATCTGGCCCCCGAATCTTCAATAAAATCTAACAGTGGAACACGAATCCAGACCTTGACGGTTGGTGGACGAATATTGTCCAGTCACTTCAGGCAGAATCTAGAATTTGGATGTAGAAGTACAAGACAAGTCCAGTTTATTTGTGGCAACTAAACAAGCCGGATTATCTCAAGATGGTCAATCGCAATTTGATTGCGAGCCTGGTGGGTATCAAAAGTAAAATTAAATGCGGTGGATTATTGTTTTCTTTATGAAAAATGAATTTCTCAAATATTAAAGCAGACTAGGTTATCATTTATCATTAGAGAGTGACATTCAAATGAGCATTTAAAGATTTTTTTTTCTATTAGTTGTTTATGCCTTTCATGCTCTCTGAAAAAGATATGACTAGGAAGACGAGATTAAGAAAATAATCATTAACAAAGCATTAAAATGAATAAATGTTAGGCAACGAAAACGCACTCATTGATATATATTAAAACATACTCAACGATATAGAGAGAGAGAAGAGAGTCCATAAATAACAGAGCTTCGAGAACGTTAGTAATAGTAAAACGTTGATGATAAAATGCTCTTGACCAGTTATTCCGTAGCCCAGTTGAAAGGACGGCATCATATTTGCCATTGGTTGGAAATGTCTGGTCAGAGTTCCATCTGAGAAGTGAGGAATGTTTATAAAGGCTTCAAGTACAGGAAAGTGTTGGTATCATATGGAGGTGGATATTTTTTGCCAGGAGAGGTTTCTCATCCTGCGCATAAGCACACTGGCATAAAGAACACACAGTTAACAGACTTTATAGTATTTAGTTACTTTAGTAAGAGTTCAAAATGGAATGATCACATAAGACGGTTATGATAATACCATGACTAACTTGTATTACCGAAGAATAAAAACAAAAGTGTAATGAAGAAAGCGAGTTGGTGATGAGTATAAATTATGGAGATTAACCGATTTTCACTTTATTTTTCAGCACAATGGCACGGGACAGAAAATTTATGTGGTCTCTTACAACAGTAATTCAGAACTACAAAGAAATTCATAAATCTTCCACGTCACTTGTTCAAAGTTGCATCCATCTTCAAACGTAACTAGTTTCTTTAACCTCCCTAGTAAAATATATGCTTAGATCATTTACATATTTAATTATTTTTAATCTAAAATAAGAATTACGTGAAAGAATTCTTACAAAACTGTCTTACTCATGTGTTCCCTGGCAGCAGAGCATGTAACTAAAAAGTCCAGTGTGTGCGGGCTTCTGCATCCAACCACGGCTGCTGTAGTATCCAGGCACATGTCAGAATTGAGATGGACATTACCGGATTGGACTCTGAGACCTTCAGTTTCTGCCAACTCTGGACAAATGTAAGATGTGAGGGACGGTGCTGGACAAAAAAGTAAAATACAAATAAATGCTGATTACCATACGACACAGGAAATAAAGCAATAAGATTTACATAAACATTACCGAAAAATTTAAATATTTCGATAAATACTGTTCGCTTTACTTGCAAGGATAATGATATATTTCTATTTTTTCGCATTTCTTTTCAAGAGAATTGAATGCATTAAAAGTTCTTAAGCAGTTTCTGTACAAAGAATATTTAAAAGGACGTAACCACTGTTTCCATTCGATTGCTATTAAAATATACGTATGCATCCAAACAGTATTCAGTTTTAATGGGTTATATTTTTATTTCTTTCAGAGTCATATAGTTGATTTCTGAATATGTTATTTGAATCGAAATGGCGGTAGAAGTAGTTCCAGAGGAACTAGTTATTGTTTAGAAATCAAAACAGAACATTTATGTCAAAATTGCTTCTGTAATTGATTTCCTCTCTGAATGCTTTTCTCCTCCATACTTTGAAAAGTTCTACTGAATCTGTAGTAAGTACTGGCCGTGCCACCTGATACTAATTGCAGGAAAGCAATTCCCTTGGTTTTCTTTTTTAAAATACTGCATTTATATTGATGTAAAGGGAAGCTGCAGTCATAAATAACATCTTAATGGTTCTTCATTGCATCAAAAGTAATGCATAAAATTTGAGTACCAAATATTATATTCGAATTCTGACTTAATTTGAACAAACCTTTTGCTGAATAATATGAATATACTTATTTTAATAACCTACAAAAATGGTGTGTGTGTGTGGCAATCCATAGCAAAAGCTTTCGGTTTGTGTCCAGGTGGACGTGCTTAAGTTTCTGATAGAGTACAGTATTGTGAATCGCCTTTTCCATAACATACGAATTCACAACATGAATTGATGCCTCCAAACCGGATGATTGTCTTACATCAAAGACGTTTGCTTAGGACGGTACATTCACAATGGAGCCATTTCACCAATGACTAAATTAGCAAAAGGCTAAATTCAGAAAGAAAATTAAATTTCTCTGTTTTAATTTTTTTGTTTCATTTTGAAGTAAAAGAATGCTAATATCAACAAGAAAGGGCTAACTGAAATTTTTTCTTGGGTTCCAAAAAATTAGAGCTGATTCTGCTTTGGTGAATAATATACAGCAGATAATGCTGTATATTATTCACTGAAAGAGCTAGGCAATTATTTTAGAGGATCGTTGTGCTATCTTTTTTTTCTTTTTTAGAACAGAGCTTCGACTTTTCATTAATAGAGCTTATGAATTTTTAAACGTCAGTTAGTTCATCACCATCATCAGTTCATGAAGTTCTAAGATGTGATTAGGACCCAAACAGTGAAATAGTTTAGTATAAATCGCTTCGTGGAGACATAAACATTTTTCGTCAGAGTCGTTTTTATTTATTTATTAAGTATGGTATGTTTACATGGTATGGCGCAAAAAAAAAACTACTCAACTTCGAACACCCTTTTCAGCACACGCGCTAAGAGAAATGCCTATAGACTGGTAACAATGTTGACGGAAGAAAAGACGTTTATTGTTGTGCATTATTTTCGTTCATACGGAATTAGTAGAACAAATAAGAATCACGGGCGTGTGCTGGAGCAAGTGATGTAGTCTCCAATATGCAGTCAACGCTGAACAGCAGTAAAACTTAGGGTACCAAGGTGATAACTACAGAGAATCCTTAAGGAGCTGGGTGCCTTTTCATACGTCAGGTGGGTCAGTGTTTAACAGCAACGGATTACGCTGCACAGCGGGAATACTGTGCACGCGTGCTGCCATTGTCTATGAAGATCCGTCCTTCCTCCATAATGTCAAGTTCTCAGACGAAGCGCATTTCTATCTAAGCGGTCATGTAAACAGAAAAGCCTACAGGTTTCTTGGTTCCTCGAGACCTAAATTTGTCCAAGAAAACCTCTTTACAGCGACAAGGTCACCGCATAGTGTGCGGTTTCCGCGGTGGCAACATTGAGCCCTACTTCATTGAAAAGGGTGGTGTAACCATGACCTTGAATAGCGTACGCTACATCGAGAATACGTTGGTTCCATTCACCCAGGATTTGTATATAACACTTGCAAAAAACATTCAATTTTTTCCAATAGGACGGAGTAACCTCTTTAAAAAAAATGAAATGTTTTTTTCCAACAGGTTACTCCGTCCTCGTCCTGTTGAAAAATGGTATGAATGGAATGGGAGTTATTCCAACAGGACGGAGTAACCTGTCACATATCAAATGGTTCTAGAGCCTATTTATCCGAACACTTCCCTTGAAGCTGATTTCGAGGTGCATATTGTTAATCCATTGCTAAGTTTATGCTAAAAAAAGCTATTAAAATATTATAATAAAATATTATGCTTATTATCCTTCCCTAAGCAGCATTGTAGAAAACAAATTACTAGAAGAACAAAATGGCTTCCGAAAAGGCCGATCCTGCATAGATCCAATTTTTACTTTAAAGTTATTAATAGAAAAGAGAAGAGAATTTCAAAAAGAAACACATGTGGCGTTTATTGATTATGAAAAAGCATTTGACAAAATTGGTCGACAAAAATTGTTTAAAATATTAACCAATTTAAACATACCAAACCAACTTTTACAATCTATTCAAGAAATATATACAGGAAATAAAATAGCAGTTAAATTAGAACATACCTCAGTATGGAAAGATATATCAAGAGGAGTACGACAAGGATGTACCCTCTCACCTCTGCTTTTCAATATATATATAAATGAAATATTAACAATCTGGAAACAGCAAAACCCATTTGGTATACAAATGACCCCGCAAATGAAGATAGATACACTACTATTTGCAGATGATCAAATAGTATTAGCTACATCAGAAGATGACTTACAAAGATCAATAAAATCATTAAATGATATCTCAAAGCAATATAATATGACAATATCCAAAGAAAAAACAAAAATAATGGCATTCAAAGGAGAAAACCCAATAAGAAGTAAAATAGTGATAGATAATACAATACTAGAACAAGTAAACACTTTCAGATACTTGGGATGTGATCTATCATACGAAGAAGAAAAAGACATAGACACTAAAATATCAAACTCTGTCAAAGTAAATGGCATAATAAATAGTATATTTAAGCCATCCCTGGTACAAAAACACACTAGAATCAGACTATATAATGTCTTGTCAAAACCAACTCTACTATACGGAAGCGAAACATGGACCATGAAAAGGAAAGATGAAAAACGAATTCAAACAGCAGAAATGAAGTTCCTCAGAAAAACAGCTGGATATACCAAGTGGGACCACAAAACAAATGAAGAAATCTTACAATCACTAAAAATCAAACCAATTAATTACTACATAAGACAGTATAAACAAAAATGGCTAGAACATTTAAATCGAATGGACAACAGCAGACTACCAAAAATATTATACAGATACAAAATAAGTGGAAAAAGAAGAATCGGAAGACCAAGAAAGAGATGGCATGAGACCGGAACAGGCCACATGGCCTATATTCCATGATAGGAAGAAGAAGAAGAAGATCCTTCCCAGTCCTGCATTAGTTGCAGGACTGGGAAGGAATGTTCCTTTTTTTTCCTGTTTTTTCTCCTCCGCCGACAGCTCTATAGGTTGCGTTTTTTTTTTTTTTTTTGTGTGTGTGTGGTTGGTCGGTCGAGAGGTTAGCGTATCCGCTCTGTTTCTCTCTCTGTGTTCGCGCGCGCGCGCACACACACACACACACACACAGAGAGAGAGAGAGATGTTTCGAAAATCTAAAGAATCGACTTATTTTGCCGATATTTTCTTTTGCTTGGAAGTCATCACACAGTGTTCGTTCTTAGGATGGGTTGTCCGCTAAAATTTGTTGTTAGTCTTCTACCTTAAATATTTTATTCGACTCTGAAGATTTTGTCCTTTATTATTGTAATAAAGTGATCGTGTTTATATTAAAACATGAAATAATTACAGAATAAAAATCATGATTATTTTCATTAGCAATATTTTCATTTCGTACGAACAAAATGCATCTACTCAATAGAATTTGCTGCTTATACAAAGAAAATTTAATTATCCATTGTAGGTCTGTAACTTATCCAATAAACGACCTTTCAAAAATCGAATTCCATTCTTTATTAATTACATTCTTGCACGCGTTTCCCAAACAATCAGCTCTTTTTTTCTCCTCGTGAAAGCAGAATTTTATGCTCATCAAATCATGCAAAAGATTATAATTACATTAACCATCATAAAATACTGGTTGATTCAGGATATTATTGGATTTCTAGAAAACGCGAAAGCTACTTTTTTCCCTTACGTTTTTGCCAATTTTAAACTAACGTTAGAAAATAGTAAGTCACCATTTTTGCTAAAAGACGGAAAAGAAATCTAATTGAATCGCGTTCGATAAAATCGGTTTAGTTGAATGGCGTAAATTATGAAACTGTAATTGAATTGTTTTTTATAATCTACAACTGAATCGCAGGTACTTTCTGCAATGAGAAAAAAGGGCACGTGTTGCACATATATCCTGAATTTGAACCACAGGGCATAATAATATGAAATAAATCCCTGTTGTCTTCCAACAAATTATTTACACGAAATTTTAAACTGGAACAGATTTATTGATCGTTGAGCTACTCATGTGGTGTGAATTTAAGACACTGTGCTCCGTAAAGTGATTTTTTAATCTTTTTTATTTTTTATAAAATCTAACCTCTTCAGGAAATTTATGACTCCATATAATTTTATATTCGCTGTTTATCAACTGTCTCCATGTGATCAGTATCAGCCATTTTAGTTTGTAAAATATCTCATTCGAAGTTTCTTACCATCGTATTTCTTTTTTTTTAAATCCCTTTAACACTCCCCTTTCATCACGAGTGTTTTTATCTTAAGGCATCAGAGTGAGCGAGGCTGTGTTGTTTTTATCTAAATAGTTACAGTTTTGGCATTCAATTATTAGCTGTTCCTTTCGAAACAAAAAAGAAAGCTTCGCGGATGTTAAAATAATCTGAACGATATTTTTTAATCTACAAGAGTAATTTCACTTTCTCTTCACCTTTACAATAGCTCATGTATTGTGTTCCTCGACACGAAATTGAGCGCCAATTGAGGGGATTACAGCAGCACTTCAAGAAATAATCAGTGAATAAAAATTGCTTGTCGTAAAATGAGAAACAGTTTTAACAATAGTTCCTCCTCTGTATAGCATGTAATAAGATTTAGATTAACAATCGTTAGTACAATGGTTCATTATTCAAAAGGAAAAATAGCGTTTTTCTCCCTTGGAAGCGAATTTAAAGAAAGTAGTCAAAAAATGATTTCTGAGAAATCTGTGTAAAATTAAAGGACTTGCTGGTATGACCAGATGCGTCAAACACTATCGCTTTATGACAGCAGTGCTTACATGGATCAAAGTCTACGGACTATACAATTAGATTTATATGAAAATATAAAAAACGACGCCTTTGCTGCTTTAATCTTGCTATCTGTTATCGTTGAAAGTGGTGGTAACATCGTTTTGGTGGGTGCGTATTTTTGTGTCAGCCCAGAGGCGTAGGTAGGGGGTGCGGAGGGGGCAGTCCTCCCTGGCCGGTACTTTGAACCTTTTTGAACTTTCACAGTTAATTCGAAAATACAGTCTCGAGAACTTATTTCCAAATATTGTAATACTACTGCGAATTTTCCTCACAATTGCTGTAAGTGCTGCTACTTGTGAGAGGAGTTTTTCTAAATAAAATTGATTAATAATTACCTATATTACTATGAAATAGACTTCGCCAATGTCATCGACGAGTTTGCTAACAGAAAAGCAAGAAAAATAACATTTTAGAATGTTGAAATTAAACGTTTTACTTCAAAAATAAACACAGTGTTTTAATTTATTTCCCTATACGTCGTTTTGACTTTTTTGTAGTATTTTTGGTGTGTATTGAGAGGGGCGGCAAAAACTCTAGCTACACCACTGTGTCAGCCAATATGCATGCTTTGGACTTGTTTTATAATATTTTTAATTTCAAGTTATGGACTATTTTATATTTCGTAGCCAGATGCAAGCATGTCGCTATTCCTGATCTGAACTAACTTATCGCTATCCTGATCAGACTGTTGGGTTTTGACCTTCAAATATGGTCTACACAACCGGTTTAGAACAGATCATGGGATGCTCCCCAAATTGCAATAAATTCTCCATACTGTGAGTATGGCTATTCAGTCCAGACCATTAACCATGCCGTTAATGGTCTGGACTTTATACTGGGTTCTCTTATACTGGGACTTGTATGGATTTTATGTAAGTTTCAGCTATTTATTCTCTAATCATTTTCTGTATGTATTATCACTCGCTAAATGAATAAAATATTTCAGACGACACTAAAAATATGACATGAAACGTTCGTCCTGTTATTATTCCACGGCAATAATACTCGTAGCCATGCTTTTGCAGCAATGAAACCACATAACATCATATCCATTTTATTCAGCAAACGAAGTTATATATAGAAATAAAACTGAAGAAAGTGCCAACTCTCCTTGGTCTGGCTCATTTACATGTTATACTGCCTCTTTATGTAGCATATTACATTTGCACTCACGAATATGAGTATGAACAGCTAGGGAAAAAGTTTCTTATCTCTTTCTGAATACTAAGCAAAACTACTATTTGGATCAAAAGGATAAAGAATGAATGTTACTTACTCACTAGAGTTACGTATTCCAGTGTGGGATCGTCGTAATAAGGAGACAGGCACGCTTCGAGAGCTTTCCTGGCAAGATTACCTGCACAGTGATAAAGGAAAAAAAAATTTATTAACCCAAAAGCTAGTCAAACGTTTATCAGAAGCTTCATGTTTAAAAAGCGTTCAGAATGTTGTTAAAGAATTTTAACATAAATTTTACATAATTATTCTGCTGAGTGAGTTGCAACAGAAGCGAAATGTTTCTGTTAACGGTAAATACAGTTAACTGAAAATGAAAATCGAGAAAGTAAACTATGTTTGAGAAAATGAAACTAACCTTTTTTCCAACCAAAATGATGGAAAAAAGTTTCGGAAGAAAATTTGTTGGAGGCGAAATTTTGTTCATTTGAGTTCAAGTATCATTTGATTAGTCTTTCATATGCAGCAATTAATTTCTTCTTTGCGTTACCCTGAAAATGCGCTAATTGCATTAATTTCAACGATGTTTGGAAATTAGCCCTAAAAACTTCTTCCTGATATACAGATATTCAAAAATATCTGTTCTTTTCTTAATAGTGTGCGTATTGTATTCCATAAAGTTACGCTACGGTTTCAGCAAAACAGCTTTATAGAAACCTCGGCAACTGAGGCGAGTATGAAATAAAATCAATATTCCAACAAATGTACACATTTATCAATTAACCCTAAGTTTTAGCCCAACTTCCGAAAATCAGTATGCAGCTGTCACCAACTCAGTTGTAATCGATATCAGAGTTCATAACGATATGAAGACTTGAGGATGATGATGATTTCGCATTCCCAATCGTAAGTTTTATACTACTGTCTGGAATGGCAAGAGTTTTTAGGGTAGAGTTTTCTGAATGACAGGGTCACTCCAGAAAACTGAGGTATACCGGGTGATTATAAAATAACGTCAAGTGTTCAGAGCTTTCTAGCGAGTAATGTATTGGACGAAACACACCAATCTTCGGTAGACATACACAGTGGAACATGGGGATTCGATTTCACGAAAACAAATACTACAAAAAGTCGCCAACAGGGGAACGTTTGGCGCTGTTTACCGAGTAAAATGCATTAATTTGCATTATCGCGTTTCTTGTGAGCGATCATGCGATAAAAGGAAAACCTGTGAGATTTCTTATCATTCGTAGACGAACTGGTTTTCGATGCCTCTTACCTTACGTGAGGGTGCTTTGTTAGTCAAACTCTATCAGCGGAACAATAATGCCAGTGCTTGTTTTCGTGATTTTCGGCGTATGAAAAATTTACGAAAAGGATCGATTAGCATAACAAACTTACGAAAACTGATTCGGCGATTTGAAACTACTCGAACTCTAGCAGTGCAGGTAGGCAGGGGATGTAAACCAACAAGTTGAACAAGTTGCAACTGCTATTGTGGAACAAGAGATGACGAATATGCAGGGTACCAGCAGTGCACGAGCAATATCCCGGCAAACGGATATCGCATACACAGCGGTGTGGAAATTCCTACATCAGATGTTGAAGTTTTACCCCCATAAAATCAGTGACGTTCAAGAATTGCGCCCTGGTGATGCGACCACACGAATCGACTTCTCTTTGAGATTCTTAGCGCGCATGGAAGTGGATGATGCATGGCCGTGGCAGATATTATGGAGTGACGAAGCGCACTTTTATTTGAACGGCGATATTAACACACGCAACTGTCGCATTTGGGCTGAAACTAATCCGCATGTGTGTCTGCAGATGCCTATCCACTCACCCAAAGTCACAGTGTGGTGCGGATTTGCGGCATCTTTTATCATCGGTCCATACCTTTACGAGGAAAATCGCCAAAATGAACCAGTGACCTGTTCCGTCAATGCTAACAGGTATGCCAATATGTTACAGAACTTTGTGGTTCCACAACTGCAGCAAAGAGTATGTCTCGATTCGACCAACTTCATGCAGGATGGTGCACCACCCCACATCGGACTTCCGGTACAGCGTGTTTTGCGACATTTCTCTGACAGAAGAATCATTAGTCGTGCATTTCCGACGCCATGGCCACCGAGATCGCCTGATCTCAATCCTTGTGACTTTTGGTTATGGGGATTTCTTAAAAGCATTGTGTATCAAGGACATGCACCCGATATTCCAACTTTGAAAGAGCGAATAACGTTACACGTGAGACAAATCAATTCCGATATGTTGAGAGCCTCTGTGGAAAATGTCGTGCACGGTATGCAGTTCCTGGAACGTCAGAATGGTGGTTATATTGAAACTCATTTGTAATTAACAATAAACTTTAATGAAATTGATGTGTGCTGTCTCTCATTCGCCATTTAGTCATTCATTAGTCACACCTACTAAAATTAATTTGGCAGCGCCAAAATTTCCCCTGTTGGCGACTTTTGGTACTTTTTTCCCGTTAAATCGAATCCCCATGTTCCACTGTGTACGTCTATCTACCGAATATTGGTGTGTTTCGTCCAATACATTACTCGCTAGAGGGCTGTGAACACTTGACGTTATTTTATAATCACAAAGTATATAATAATCTGAATATTCTGAATGATCCCGCCATTCAGACCTGCACTAAATTCAGGTAACTTCAGCAGCTAGCTTAAAAAAGCTTAGGGAAATTATTAGTCGACTACTAAATGGAATCTATGACGGTACTTCTTTATATAGCAAGTATATGATAACTTAAGTTGCGCTCTGATCGTTACATCTCCTAACGTGGGAATTATTTCCGAATTATTTGATATGAAGATTCAAAGATGTCCCACTTACGATCGAAGGTCGGAGCGTTTTTCACGTAACTGTAATATTATCTTAAAAATGTTTCAAGCTGGTTAAAAGGTTAAGCTAGTTAAATTAAGTTACAACGTATAAGTAAAAATATGCGTCATTTTTATTTTCGAGAGAAATGGTGTAAATTACATCCATAAATACGAAAATGCTTTGTAATTTACGTATTTATGGATGATGCTTTCTTTTTTTATGAAACCATTAAGCTAAACTTTTCAGAGAGAGAGAGAGAGAGAGAGATTGATTTACAAATTTGTGAGGAATATACTAACCCATTTGTATCTCGATGATGTGTCGATCTCTTTGGACAAAGCTGAGGCACACGAACCCACTAGAGCTGCAAGATATAGCGGATGACTACACTGTATACAGAATTGCACCATATCGGCCGAATACTTAATTTATAATATAATATCCAATAGCATATTTGCCAGCTTACTACGATACTTACCATCCCTGTACACTGTGTACGACGAGGGTTGTGGAGTTGGTCGATGACGTCACTTCCTCTATACACGAAACTTTTGTGTCCGAAAGTCCGGGATGAGAGTGGACGATACGGAATGTTGTGTTCTTTTGACTGAAATAGTAAGACGTCCTCCCGTCCAGTGTGTGCCATCGATGTCGCACGGATACCCACGAGGGAAACTGGCAACCGATGACCGGATGTTTACCTATCGAAGACAGAAAACTGTATACATCGGAAAAGTTATAGCAAGCTCTTCATTAATAATGCAATTAAGTAATGCATCGCTCACGGTTTCCATAACAACAGGTCATCAATATATCCTTTAATATTCGCATAGTCCACTAAAATCTGATTCATCTAGGAATAGAAAAATAATAATAAATTACTCTTCGGACTTACTTTTGATCAGCTTCACGATACGAGCACCTTCCCAGGTAGTGAGAAGACCATCACAGGTAGCATCAGCGGACTGAGAGACGTTGTAACTGGATCTGTCAAACATTTGATAGTACACCTGTAAGGAAAAATAAATTGTCACCATATAAATAAGGGATAGGTTTTGAAAATCTATAGAGAAATTTTAAATCTATTCTTAGCTTATGAAACTACAAATTGATGTAAGAAGTAAAATGGCTCTTCAGAAAATAGAAATTTCAAGATTTTCATTAACTGAAACTAATAGCATCTTTCATTAACTGAAACTAATGAATAATCTCAATAGACAGACTGACTGCAACGACTTTGTTCTCTTCAACAGAAGTATCTGGGATGTGCTTTTCCATGTGATGTCTTAGTACAGTGGGCAAACATGCTTATCAATGATATGGACTGAAATATTGAAATTCACAGTTCTGAGCATCGGTTTTATGATTTCAATGTTACTTCTTCAGTTAATCTACTGACATATGTGGAACCGCTGTTATATATAATATTAGGCGATTACATTTCTCATATATATATATATATATATATATATATATATATGAAAGAATAATCATTAATTCGGTTAACATACATATTTCTATGAAGAATTGAATGACTAGAACCGAGATTTAAGTAAAAAGGTTTTAATATAAAAACACTACTAGTTTCGGTCTTAACGGATTTAACAGAATTAACGGATGAAGAGAGCGTAGAGATAAGCGAACGTTTCGAGATAATTCAGATGTTGTTTTTAATAAGTTGTTTATACGATTTTGAAGTCACGAGTTGGATCTCTCTCGAGTATTGAGTAGGTATCATTATGTAGTGATTCAAGCATTTTATTCTGGTAATCTTCAGATTTGAGGATGACTGTTGCATTGCCTTTATCGGCAGGGAGGATAATTATATCTCTGTTGTTTTTTAAACTTTTAATAGCTTTGCGTTCTGTTGAAGTAATGTTATCTGCAGGTGGGTTTGCGTTATTGATAATAAAGATCGATTCAATACGTAGAAGTTTTGCGTCTTATGGAGGCAGAAAAGAAGTAGCTTTTTCTATTTTTGTAAGTAGTGTCTCCTTTGGTATTAATTTTGGGGAAGGAATAAAGTTTAGACCTTTACTAAGGATGCTTTTTTCTACATCTGAAAGTATATAAGAAGATTTGTTGATAACGACTTTGTCAAAATTGATGTGTGGTTTTGAGAAGTTCCTATTATTTTGTAATCTTTTTAATGTTTCAAATTTACTTATAAGATTTACTTATAAGTAAATCTTATAAGTAATTTTGAGTTATTATATTGTATTGTGGCTGCTTGAGATTCAGAGTATGTGTTAAATATGCCAACTTTCATTATCTAGAGATTCTCTATACAGTGTTCTGTTTCTCCGCTATAATATTTTTTTATTGAAAAGAAAAACGAGAGCTCGTTTAGAATCCGAGATTCTTTCAGAGGGTAGGTCTAATTTAGCTTTATGATAGATTCTCCTCGCACGTTCAGTTGTTATGTTTTCTTTAAAGCAAATAAATTTAGGAAAGACAGCATGGAATTTGCAACGTTTCAAGAAGACCAACCTGTTGATGCTTAGTCCAATCCTCTTCAGTGTCCTGTTGAAGTTTCTTTCATTATTAATAATAGAAGCCTCGTCATGAAGGTTATAGATGAAAGAATGATCATTAACTTGGTTAACATACATATTTTTATGAAGAATTGAATGACTACAACCGAGATTTAAGTAAAAAGGTTTTAATATAAAAAACACTACTAGTTTCGGCCTGTAACAGCCTTCATCAGGTGACATTATAAAAGAAAGAAAAAACACTAAACACTAATGGTTAAAAGACTATGAACAACATAGACAGTCTCTGTACATAATTAGCATGAAAACGTTGTATTTATTTCGCTTTTCGTTTCAATAAAAAAGAACTATAGCGGAGAAACTGGAAGAATCTCTAGATAATGAAAGTTGGCATACCTTTAACACATACTGTGAATCTCAAGCAGCCACAATACAATATAATAACAAAGTAAATCTTATAAGTAAATTTGAAACATTAAAAATATTACAAAATAATAGGAACTTCGCAAAACCACACATCAATATTGACAAAGTCGTTATCAACAAATCTTCGTATATACTTTCAGATGTAGAAAAAATCATCCTTAGTAAAGGTCTAAACTTTATTCCTTCCCCAAAATTAATACTAAAGGAGACACTACTTACAAAAATAGAAAAAGCTATTTCTTTTCTCCCTCCACAAGAAGCAAAACTTCTACGTATTGAATCGATCTTTATTATCAATAACGCAAAACCACCTGCAGATAACATTACTTCAACAGAACGCAAAGCTATTAAAAGTTTAAAAACAACAGAGATATAATTATCCTCCCTGCCGATAAAGGCAATGCAACAGTCATCCTTAAATCTGAAGATTACCAGAATAAAATGCTTGAATTACTACATAATGATACCTACTCAATACTCGAGAGAGATCCAACTCGTGAATTTCAAAATCGTACAAACAACTTATTAAAAACAACATTTGAATTATCCCGAAACGTTCGCTTATCTCTACGCTCTTTCCGTTAATTCCTCGCATATATGGTGTTTCTAAAATCCATAAAGAGAACACCCCATTATGCCCAATTGTAGAAGGCATCAATTCTCCGACGTACAATCTTTCAAAATATCTTGCCAAATATCTGCAATGTTTTTCAGGCAAGTCACCATCCTTTATTAAGAACACTACAGAATTTGTTACATACCTCAAGGATATTACAGTTAATGAAGATGACATCATGGCTAGCTTGGACATAACTTCTTTGTTCACTAATGTCCCAACAGATGAAGTCCTAACATTACTCAAGGACAAGTTATCCAAAAAAATGTCAACCTTGCTTACACATTGCTTCAGGTCCGGTTACTTCAAATTTCAAGATAATATATACAAACAAAATCATGGACTGGCTATGGGTAATCCTTTATCTCCTGTACTTGCAAATATTTACTTAGAGGATTTTGAAACCAAGGCTATCTCTTCCTTTATTTTAACACCTAAAGTTTGGAAACGCTATGTAGATGATGTCTTCATTATTTGGAGCCATGGACATAAATCCCTTATGGTTTTCCTCGAACATCTCAATAGCCGACATCAAAGTATTAAGTTTACTGCCGCGCTTGAAACGGATAATTCCTTGCCTTTTCTTGATGTCAAACTGACTCGCTCTTCTGGTAAACTCAAAATATCGATATATATTAGAAAGCCTACACATATAACAGATATCTGCATAGTCAGTCCCATCATTTACCTTCTCATAAGCTTGGAATAATTTCCACCTTTGGACATAGAGCCCGTTCTCTTCTGGATGACCCAAATGAACTTCTTACAGAAATAAACCATCTGAAAACTTCTTTCGAAGTTAATCGATATTCCAAGAGAATCATTGAAAAATTCCTTCTTAATCCTCCTAGACATCACTCAGAAGAAACAAATAGATTCAAAGGCAATATATCTATTCCTTACATAAGTACAGTTTCACATAAATTAGCAAACGTTCTAAGTAAATACAATATCAGAACCGTGTTCACTCCACTTCCAAAGATCTGTTTCTTAATAAGCTACCCAAAACTTTGTCATCATCAACTCAAATACCCTGGTGTATATAAAATATATAAAATATTGTGTGATTGTGATATTCCTTATTTTGTGCAGACAGACAAATCTGTCGAATTGCGTATGGAAGAACACATGAGGGACATTACTTACAAGAGACAGCGAGCCAGTGCATTATCAAGTCATATCCTTTTCTCGGCTAATCCTAATGATGAAAACCAAAGTCACAAATTCTGCTGGAAAAATCTACTAACATCTTCCGTTGCAATGATGAACTTGAGAGAAAAATCGTGGAATCTAGAGAAATAATCTTTAATCCTGTTCATCTAAATAATAACTTGAGCTACAACCTCCTAGATAGCCATTCAGCTGTAATTATGTACTGGCGTTCACGTGATGCTGCAAGCACGAACTCTCTCAACAATGCAAAACGAAAGAACAGCTTTAAATACAGCTACAACGTTTTCATGCTAATTATGTATAGAGACTGTCTATGTTGTTCATAGTCTTTTAATCATCAGTGTTTAATGTTGTTTCTTTTTTCTTTCTTTTATAATGTCACCTGATGAAGGCTGTTCCAGGCCGAAACTAGTAGTATATTAAAACCTTTTTACTTAAATCTCGGTTCTAGTCATTTTGCTATCTCTTCAACGCGTTTTTGAGGAGTAAGTAGAAACTTACTCGACACCACTTTTCCTACAGGATTCGATCTGTGTATTCCAACTCGTTTTCACTGCTATGCACTCGCGCGCGTCTCTTAAAAAAACAGAAGCAACGCACATGAAGTATTCATCTTCTGCCATTTATTTGTGTCTCCGAAGAGTGTTTAGAATCATGTCAGAAAATAATGACGTCCGCCGAACATTAAAATGGGACTCCCTCCCCTTACCCATTCAACTCGTACCCCGTGGCATGAATATAAAATGACCGTTTTGCAAGCGAATGGGGTCTCGGAATGAGCGCTCTATTATTAATGCTGAGAGCACCTGCTGTGGCAATACTCACAAAGCATCTGTAGTAATGTTCGTCCTCCATCTGTATCCCGTAGCTTTTCTTCGGCCGCATCTTCCCGACAAGATAATGGGATGATCCTTCCTTCCACTTGCCGAGGCACGTCAGCTCTTCCACTGCAAGGTAGAAAAAAAAAATCACGTTTTCACTACGACATCAAGAAATCGTTTCGGTGCACGTGCAGTCTCGTCTGAACACTGTACACACAGAAAAATGTATTTCATGCTGTAAATTTGAAAATGCGATTGGTGGAGACAAAATGGAAATGGTAACCATGCTGAATTTAATTGTATGGAAAGAAAAGAAAAATACTTTGTTCTTTCTTTTGGGAATTCATCCCCCACACTTATAAAATTCTTCAAGTTGAAATGAAATGACAACATTCCGTTTTTAAAGTGTACACATTTGTATGCTGAATACATTTTTCATTTGCCGTGTCTGTATTCAAACCTAAGGATAAGAAATATTTGATTGTGATTCTCTTTATTAATTACAATATTTAGTCAGATTCTTCCTTATCCGTTACATTCATTTTTCTCTCTGTTTTATCCACAGCGGATTAAATGCATTAATATACAAGAATATCAGATATAAGACTATACAATGTTGATTTAGTGAATTTGAAAGAATCTTTGATAACTGAAGTTAGAAAAGATAGCAACCTTACACAATATTAGTGATCATTGTTGTATATTAAATTTTCCACTAAAATAACACGAGGTTGTTTTAAAATAAGACAAATTCGCTCTTATTTATGTAAAGGGCCTTCACTCTGATATAAAGTTTTCTAAGAGACAGTCAGATGTCAGGTAAATCACTTTTACACAGTCTCATAACAGGTATAGACATTTTGTTTGCAGATGTTCGCAATAATTTGCAGCTAATAATCACCATCAGCTGCAAATTATTAACCAAACAGATTCTCATCAAGAAATGAGAAGAAATGAAAATTATTAGTTTCGAACTGTTCCTCGAAGGGATCATTAAAATAGCTCAGGGAACGTGCATGAGTTTCTTCGTCAACTAGTTTGCCGAAAGTTTTCTGTAGTTAAGATGGTCAGGAATTGATGGTATGGAGACTACCGAGTGAGATGTTAAGCTCTTACAGTCATTCAGTGTTTCTGTTTGTCTTCTCTGATTAAGTCATGTGACTGATAAAAGTGTTATCGGCGATGAGTGTTTGCGTACTCTTTAATTCTGAAATAAGTTTGCTCGTCCAAGAAGAGCAAAATCTGTTTCTATTATGTGATGTTTGTTTTAAAATTTTTAATAACGTCTTCTTCGTGCCATCCTTTACATATAGGAATTTGATCGTGCTGCATAGTTCGAAGTATAGCCACGTTCCTTGTCGGATTTGCAACTCACGGTGCGACTTTTCAATGTGCATGTGTTACCATTTTGTAGCTTGTAGAGGAAAAGAACGATGTATTGATCTTTTCACCATTTAACTTTTAGATACAAATAATTCGTCTTGATCTGTATGTACGTGCGTGGTTGAGTGATGATGCATTATTTTTTGACACACCCTGGTAGATTCAGTTTATTGTATTTCATTTCACAACATTTACCGTAATCTGTTGCTGCTCGCTATTAGGTCTCCACCAAGAGTTTACTCTTCTCAGTATGAAGTTTTCCATTTTGATTAAATGTGTCGTTTTCTTTTTTAGGTATTATGTTGTCATCATATTAGTAAGTTTGTTTGGGTGCAGATATTAAGACACAAAAATATTCCAGAAAAAATTGATTTTACACTGATTTTTAGTGTAACTCTCTAACTCTTAGTAATATATGGGTTTTCTTGTTTTCTGATTTTCCCGTAAACAATTACTTTCTCTCTTTTTTTAATCCATATATTTTACGCTAAGAAAATTTCTCAAGGCATTTCATTACCGTAAAATAATTTGGCATCCACTGCTTATCGTATTCCAAATTTCTGTACATTTAAAACTATTGAAATCATCCAATGAATTTGGAGATCTTCAGCTTAAATTCTCTACACATTCACTTGCTGTTCAAGATTTGTGTAGATTCCCATTCGCTATGGATTTCCGATTAATGTGTTCTGATATTTCCATATCAAAACACATTAATCGAAAAATTCCATGTCAAAACACATTAATTTCTGGAATTTTCGTTTCTCTGTTAGTAGCGAAAGATATCTTTAGCCGAAAAGGTCTGATTCGAAGTCCATGAAATCTCCCCATAGGAACCTTCAAAAGAGTTTTCAGTTGTAGATATGTTAGCTGGTTTAATACGGAGACGGCATGGCAGATTGTTTTTATATTTTGCATTCTCGGGTTGTACTGATATAAAGAAACAAAAAAATAAATAAAAATAAATAAATAACATCAGTAACAGGAGAAGCTTGCTTGTTTATTTGTGTAATGAGAAAAATGGAACATAAATATCAAACTGTAACCGAAGCTACCAATTGGACAGTATTAGGTACCACGCCACTCCCAATAAAGAAATGAGAAAGAAGATCATATCCTCTACATTTTCTAAATGTTTGTCCCAGAATAATCCAATCTCGGTAGTTTTTTGTTAATCGTTAATTTTTTGTTCAAATTTCATATACTTACAACTATCATATTTAGTTTTGTTTTTGATGATAACTTCAAACTTGTAACTGCTACATGTTTCATTTATCATTCCACACTATTTCGATTTTTTCCCAGATAAGTGCAGTAAAATATGCTTATATATACTGTATATGTATTAGTTCTTTCCACTGACTAAATCCTCCAAGAGTTTTCTTCACTAGCTATTAACTCACGTTACTTTACCGGAATTGTTTTAATATCCATAACTAGTCTATTTCATTGGCGTACTTGTTATTCATTTATTTCGTTTCCACCAAGAAAATTAATAACTTGGATTTAGTTGAACGGAATTCATGAAAAATATATTGCTTTCAGCTGAGTCTTTTTACATTTTAATTATTCTTTGAATAGAATAAATATAATACAAGCATTCTTATAAACTTATCCTTTGCAAGAGTCTCTGTGCTTAAAACCCCATTTCATTTTTATTTTTGTAGTTGTGGGATAGTCAGTAATGAAATACACAATGAACGATAACGTTAGAAATAATGCTTAATACTTTGTAATATAAGCAGAAATCATTGCTGTCATGGAAATAGAAGTTTTGCGACACACTTTATCAAACAAAAATCCATTGGTAGTCATTGGCATCCTCTGCTTACAGCAGCTTTCTATACAAAAGCTGCTATAAGTCGATATATAATCCATAAAGTAAGACATTTTTTCGCTTAAGTAAGGGTACCGCACCTAGCTTTAAACCAATTGATTTCTGTCCGATAACACACTCATTGCTATTTTTACTAGATGCTTCTCTCTCTAGCAACACAATCATTGTAGCACACCCACTAGTAAAGAACTTGATCAGCAACTACTAGAACTAACTAACAGAATACAGAGAGCTGCAAAAAATCCAATTCCCAGAGGACTCAGGAAAAACAGTTGGGTTCCATTTTGGAAATATCATAATGTCAATGCTATGATCACCGAAAGAGAGATTATCAACAGTTAAAACAAAATAATACAGAAGACAACAGAAAGAAGTTAATAGAATTAACTCAAAACACAGAAGATGAAATTTCTAACTGCAAACAAAATAAAAATGTGGGAAGAATTCTGCAATAGACTAGATCCAAGAAAAGGCTCACAACACTGGAACATCATCAGATTATTAAACAATGCAACACTTCAGGATACTGATCACTCTTAAAACACAGTCTCCTCAGGAACCAATACAGCAGCAACAAACAAACAGATGGCAAATTTACTTGCCAAACATTACTCCAATGCAAGAAAGACAGATGCAATACAACAAAGAAGACAAAAAGTGCAGGAAAATTGCAAAACAGCTGCTAATACAATCGAGAACATATTCTTCTGAAGACATCTTTACTCAGGACCTCACAGTGACAGAATTAGAAACAGCAATTAGTCAAACTGATAATGACAAATCACCCGGAATTGATCTTATCTTTGGACATATGATTAAAACGTGGGAAAAATAGACAAAAACTGCCTTCTGAAGATACTTAACCCTTCTTAGAATGCACGTATACTATCAGAAATCTGGAAAACATCAAACGTTATATCATTACTAAAACCTACCAAAACACTAGTGACTGAAGAAGCAACAGACCAATAACTTTGACTAGCACTCTCTGTAAACTAAACGAAAGAATAACACATACCAGACTTATGAATTGGTTCTTAGAAAACAAAATCAACTTCTACCAAACTGCATACAGGTCTCAACACAGTACAGAAGATCAATTATTTTATCTTTGCCAATCAGTTATGGACTGCTTTCAAGAAAAAAAAAACCAAAGAAGACGACAGCAATATTGTTGGATCTCGCAGCTGCCTACGATTGTGTCTGCAGACAAAAGTTAATAAAAATTGCATACGATACAGGAATAAGGGGGAATGCATTAATTTGGATTTCAGATTTCATGAAAGGAAGAAAAATGAAAGTAAAAGTTAATAGAATTTATTCCAACATGCATCGAACTTGGGGTGGAGTGCCACAAGGTTCTGTTTTAAGCCCACTCCTATTTCTCATCTATACGAACAATATCCATCCTCACATAATAAATAATAAACATAGCATGCCATACAGATGATATAGCAATCTGGCACACAAGCAGTAATCCTCAACAATCTGAAAAAGTCCTAAATAATTCAATAAAAGGCTTAGAAAAATGAGCAAAGGACTTAAACTACATATAAACCCAGAAAAAACAAAACTGAGCATCTTCTCCACCTATAGAAAACATAGACACAATTACGACCCCCAAATCAAAATATATAATACGAATAATAGAAAAAACAGTGTCCAAAATATTTAGGCCTAATCCTAGATATTGAACTGAGATTTACAACTCATATTACAAATATATCCAATAAGGCTCTTAGGATCACACCTCACTCAGGACTTTCGATACCTGGACAAGAAAATTTAGACTAAAGAGATCATCTACGTTACAATATGATCATAAAATTAGAAAACAGATTGACTTAGAGACCTATCCATTCAAATAAGCAAAGAGCCATTCTTTTCCACTATTCTACCAAAAAAAAAAAAAAAACATAATGATAAATTTAAATCTCCTAGAATCTTGTTCAAAAAAGGATTCATAGCAAGAAAATAAAGAAAAGGACTGGACACTGTACATCACTTAAACAATCCAAACCATGTCATTGCCAACACTGATGGATCATCTGATGAAGCACTCAACCAAGGAGGTTCAGGGGTTTTTTCTAACTCTACCTGGAGGCGAGGAAATGCAAATCAAAATCACAGCTGGCAAAATAGCTTCAAACTTCACTTGTGAATTAACAGACATACAAACAGCTCTCAAATTCTCTCTCTAAAATACAACAGTAAACATTACAGAAGGAATAACCATTCTATAGTGACTCAAAATGTGTACTTGAAGCATTAAAAATGGACGAGCAAAACTCACACAGGAAATTCATGAACTACTAACAAACTTAAATTTGAAAAATTAGAACTGCACACTGCAATAGATACCAGCCTATGTAAATATTGAAGGCAATGAAAGAACAGACAGACTATCCAAAGAAGCAAAATACTTACCTCAAAAATTATACCCACTGTCACTAACTGATGCTAACGCTGTCACCAAAATAAGATTGGCAAAACAAAATATCAAGAAGAATGAAATCAGTGAAATTAATGAAAATAGAGAAATAACCACAATCATCACCAGACTAAGGACGGAACATTTTGAAGGCATGAGAATTCAGCCAGACGGTAGTAGGCGCTATGAAATATATAAAAGCTATCCAGGAGTTGAACTAACACCTGTACATATTTATTCTTGTTCAGCAATTGCTGGTGCTTTACAGAAAATTGACAATAACTCTAGAGAAAAAGCTATATTCCATCAAAGTTCAACAGATTGCCAAAGCAGTTCTACAGATCCACGGTCATATCTAGAAGTTGTTCAAAGGACTCGACAACAATGTAAGAATCGTTGTTGTTGTTTGTAGACTACGAGTATTTCTGTAACAATCGCTGTTACTACATGTTACTATGCTAAAATTTCTGGTTGTAATTAAACGAATAGGTGGGTTGAATATTTACAGTTGTTGTTAATATTTGCTTCTAGCCAGCCGGTTAATTATAAATCGATTTCAATTTCTATATTTTGAATCTTCATGCAGTACAACGGTAAATAGTCATATTTTTCTTTCCACAAAATTAAGTAATAGTCTTTGAAGTATGTCTTGAATCTTACATTTTCGATAAAACGTGCCACTAATACATGTCATCGCCCTGATGATACATATGTTAGCAGTAGATTTCGGTTACTCTGATGCAACACGATTTACTCATTATCAGAAAATCACCTCGTGATCATTCAGGGATCTGCGTCTTATGCATGATTTGAATTAAATATTTTAAATTTTATCTCAGCATAAATCCGTGTCGAGAAATGTCTCAACCGTTGCCTTCGCGCGGAGTGCTTAGAGGGCATAGGCGCCGCCCAAGCGTCTATATATTTGCCTTCTACTAGTACATTTTGATAAGGTTCCACTGGACTTACACTTGGGCGGCGCCTATGTCTTCTAAGTAGTCCGTGCTAAGGCAACTCATGAATGCCGGGGAGTGTGTTCCCGTAATAACCTCTCTGGTCAACTTACTTTACGAAACTTTCATAGTTTCTACATTCGGCTTTGAAATAATGCTGGATCTTCGATTCACTTTATATTTTCTCTCTGGATCTATCACTTGTGGCATCAACTAAAATACTTTTTAAGGTCCTAATTTATCATCGGTGAAGATGCAAACAAGTGTATACAGTTCATTGGACAATGTTGCGGAATGGTAATTTGCATTTCAGATTATTCTGGTATTCTGAGAATACTTTGATTTACCCACGCATAATATGATATCAGTTAGGAAATTTCTTATAACCTTTAATGTCGAAATTTTGTGAGCGACCAGTCAGGCATCAGATTTGTCGCGTAACTGAATGCGAATGACTAAATTCCCACAATATATTCATTATGAATTTCAAGAGTAAACCTCTTTTAGCAATAATACTTCAACCAAACATAAAAGCATCATATTCTAAGAAAAAATAAAGGAAGATGAATTATAATATAGAGGCAAACATTAATCTGATTTATTCATTCTAAATTGAATTTCTGTCCTCCTTTTTGCAAAATTTTCATTTGTACAGACATCAAACGCATATTCTCATGTGCGTTTAATGTTTCACTGTAGATGCTTATTATTTCTGGACAGCTTAGTTATTTGTATGTCGGGTTTTACTCTCTCCAAGTTTCATTATGAATTTATTCTGACATAGGTAGACACACCTAAACAGGAAGAGAGAGAGAATGGCAAAAAATTAAAAGAATGAAATATTTTTTTTGTTCTTTTGCACGTATCAATTACGGGTTGCCATAAGATACATACCCCTGTTCAAAAGGGCGAAGTTTTGAAGGTCTTTCTCTTAAAAATAAGTGAGCAATCAAGGGAACACGTATAGAAAACCTGGAAAGTGATTAAGTTTTCAGATGAATAGAATGAGTAAGCCTTGTAGGTATCCATTAAGAGAGGGTACATCGGATGCGAGTCTGCTAATGAGGAAGATCGGGTTGGAAACAAATGCGAAGTTTGCGTGATTGTCTGACACGCACTAGGTGTGGATGATAAAATGAAAGAGGAGATTTTCACTGGAAACATCTTACCTTATTATTCCGAGTGTGGAAGAAAGGACACAAAATCAGGTCGTATCAAAGACGTTATCTGGTTAGATGAAATTTCACAATGTGAGAGAAAATCAGAATACTTTAGTTAGTAAACGTCATCGACTTGAACAGAAAAATAATATTGCGTGTGCGCGTATTAAAAAAAGTCTTCTTCCAGTGGGGAAAAAACAACAACAATAGCAGTGAAATTAAATATCGAATATTCTAAGAACACGCAAACCCGCATACGCACTCAAAGAAATGAAAATCCTATGTTTTTTATACTTTTTATGTCATAGTGGAAAATATAATAGTTTGTCTTGTCTGAGATAGTAAACAAGAATATTATCATTCCATATCTTCCCCCAAACAAAAAGAACTCTGTCCCTTCTACCTTACCACTGCTCTCCGTTGTGGCGATGTCAACACAAGCCTGAAAACGGAAGAGAAGGCGGGATTCTTCCGTGCACACATCAACAGTAGATAGGGGATGTTTGCATTCTTCGTGTCCTCGGGTATAGGAAAACGTGAAGGGGCCTTTGAAGGGACATCCGACTGGCGTGGCATTCACTGAAACAAACAAATAATCCTTTAAACATAGAATAAATTCCTAAACTATAAGTTCACCATGTATATGATAAAACTCTTTATCCTTTTGTTAGGGAAAAGGTTAATGGAGAATTTTTTATTTTCGACAACAATGGAGAAAGGACTCTTTTGCTTATTTGGTTAAAGGACTGAAAAATAAGTATATTGAAGAAACAGAAAATGGCCGCATAATGTTACGTTTGGAATTTACGTTGCTAACAGATACGATCGACTGTCACTTATAATTTTGTAAGGACAGGACTACTAATGGACGGAGAAAATTCACTTCTCCGTACATTAGTAGGATTATTATTAATAACAATATATCTAAAAACCACTCATTAAGATCTACAATTCATCCAAAAAAGCACCCATTAAAATTCATATTTATCCTGATAAGAACCCCACTAAAATTCGTATTTATCCAAAACCATTCACGGGAATCCACAATTTATTCAAAAAGCATCCATTACACATCTGCAATTCATACAGAAAACAGCATCAGTTAAGCATACACCAACAATGTAAAAATGACAGTTCATGGATACGACAAATCATCGAAGAGAGGATTTCACCAAATTGAACTGAAAGGCAATGTCATCAATACTTTTACTACAATGAAATACAGTAACATATTACTGTATTGTTGCTTCTTCAAGGGCTGTCACGCACATACTCATATACTGTGCAAGCGAAAATTAGCGTGATCGTTCAATGGCTCTTCATAGAACAAAAGGGTGGGAGATGGTAGGGAAAAAAATTGTAAAATGGGAAGTCTGGTAATTCTTTAACTCTCCTAATGATCCATGCCATCTGGGGAAAGCCGATCTGATTGTAAAGTCGTGAATAAGTGATCAGCAATTTTACTCTCTCATAATTACTTTCGGAGCAGGGCGTGGGTGGGATGACGCCCTGGTTTACGGACAGTATAGGTAATCGGATACGAAGATAATTTAGCGTGCGTGGTTGGGAGTGATCGGTTTTGGCGGAGAGAATTAGTAAGTGCACAACAGCAGCAAAGATGAGAAAAACAATACTTCCTATAGTAACAGGTGATCACCTAAGAAACTTCAAACTTACCTCTGCATAAATCGTAGCAAACACCCAAGAACTAATACTTAACTGCGTGATTAATCACTTATAAAAGTGCTAGATGGAATTCTTATAGAAGAATATATCCTAAAAGTATCAATTTTGTTGTACCATAGATCTTTACAGCGAGTGTAGTGTTTTCGTTGTAACACAGTTTATCTTCCCTCGTGCAGGTTAGTAAGAAAAATGAATGCTAATTTGATCTGATTCGTAGATGACGCTGGTTTTATTATTTATCCTGGAAGACTGCTTTCTTTTTTGTTAAACAGAGAAAAATTTTTCAATCATCCAAGTTCCTTTGGCGTCCCCCCCCCAAGAAACAATGTTCTTTATTTTGTGAGCATATTTCATTTTAAAACTGCTTGGAGAAATTTTCAAAGATAATAACCGCATTAAAAATCAATCCACTTTGGATAAATAAACATGAAAAGATGAGGAAAAATTAGTTGATGAGAAATACCGCAAAAAAACATAAACAGAAAGGGAGTAATTTCTGCAAATAAAAGACAATGAACACTTTGGACGGCATTTTAACTCTAAAATAAAACATTTATATGCATTTTGAGTAAAAAAAGTTTGAAACTTCTGGGTGGAACAGTAAATAAGTGAAGTAATATTTTGGTGTTGAACTTGCAAAAATGTCATGATATTAAATGTAATAGTTCATTAACTTTTACGGAGTTGGATTATTCTCCCAAATTCACAGTGTTCCCTTATGTATGGATGTAAACTTTAGATTCCGAAGACATAGTCCACTTATTTTATGGTCATTAGTTGATTGAGTTCGTTTATCGGAAAGCCATGGTTGAAGGGAGATGTAAATCTCAGTCTGTTTTAAGAGCAATGGAGGCAAGAAAGTTATGAACAGGCATAAAGCAATAAAAATTTATCTCTCTGCAAGTGAGCGCTGTGATTAAGAAAACAAATCTAAATATTATTTAAATAACTTTCAACGTTCAACACCTATTAAATTAATAATTACTAAAAGAGAACTAACGAAACCATTTTTCAAAATCAATCTAATGGTGGTTTGCAAACGGAATGCTCTATTCTAGATTAATCACATTGGCATTGGCTATGCTGATTGTAATGATGTAACTGTCTACAGCGCTTTGTTCTAATAGAAGAATACGCAATCTTCCATTTCCAGGAAGCAATGCTATTAAGAATGTGATAAACGCGTGCAAATTACCATCGTGGGAAAAGGCAATGGCTGATACGATGGCTTTAGTGTGCCGTATGACGAAAGCTTTAGAAATTGTCTCAGCTGATGAGATTGTGATGGGAATATGGCAGCTGACAACGTCTGGTAGTCATAGTTAGAATAAAAACAAAGTTGGAACCAACACACGCTGTTTTCTTTGGATCGAGACAAGTAGGATAAAAACGATGACATGTGGAACACAATATTTTATGAATAGCTTCCATCTTAATTAAAAGCAAAAGTGCTTTTTATCCCAAAATACATTATTATTATTATTTTTTAAAAATATTCTTGCAGTCGTTATCCTGCGTTACATTTAAGTTACTATTGTTAACGTAAAGCAACATTCGTTGCTTCCATCTGCCATTGTTAAGTATTATTTATTTTCCATGAACTAAATAATACTTAACAGCAAATATTGAGTATTTCATACTCTTTTTATTAAAGATTTTATTTTGGATATAAATACTTCGTTTTGAAATTTAAACAGATTTTAGTTTAGAATTTAAAATGCGTTGAGTTATAATATTCAATTCTGAAATTATCTGAAACAAACTGCAAATTTTAAGAAGTCGTTTTAAGAAATTTTCAGATTTGGTTTCACTACTATTGAAAAAGAGACGTTGGGAAGAAAGGCGATAGTTATAATCCCTAACTATGTTATTTAATATAATTTCATAGGATGGAACAATGTCAGCTCTTAAGGGAGGATGATTAATAAAACGCTATTTGTATTTACTATTCTTATTATTTAGATGAAAATATTGTACTTAAAAAGTAAAGAGAGTTGGCTTTTTTATGTTGCTCCCACTCATGAAAGGTAAACCTATAATACATTTCGTACCGTGGGCGGGCTAAGGATATTTCCCCCCTGTTTTTATGAATTATATATATATATATATATATATATATATATATATATATATATATATATATATATATATATATATATATATATATATATATATATATATATATATATTTACATAGTATGGAAAACCTGCTCTGACAACGACATTCATCTCCCACCTAAACAATTATAAACATCCATGCCCACAGGCGGGATTCGAATCCGCAGCTTGTTGGTTTAAGAGTGAGTACGCTAAACCACTCGGACAACCAGGCAGGCCATCCTTGGTGGGATACAACAAATGCTGTAAAACAGACTGGGACGCAAATTACTTTCACTGGGAAAAATGTTTAATATAAATTAACTAATGGAACTAATTAAAATATTTTATTTTTAGAAATGGATTTTTGATCAAGTCAATTTGATTACAGTTACCACAAATTTGTAAGACGATGTTTATGTGACTCACTTCTATTGATGCTTAATATAGGGGTAAAGCCACATGTCTTGTCAATGTTATTTTGCACTTTATGTAGAAGATAGTCGAGACAGTTTTATTCTACACATAAATCAAAACGAAGTTTCACGAACAACCTATGAATCTAATAATATATTTTTATAGTTAGTTTTATTATTGTAATTATTTATGTTGATCTTTATGGAAGACTTAACCCGGCGTTAGTAAAGTGGGGTGTCACAGACCCCAAAGATTTTAAATTGACTATAACTTTTTAACAACCCGTGGCAGTGAGTCATGCCTTAGTATAGCTTCCCTCCCGTAACCCTCTATTCGACGCCATAGACGACAGGCTGTTGTACGCAAGCAAGTTTAGTGTGCAGAGTGTAAAGTGTGCTTGGGTCCATCAGACCCCACCTTACCAAAAGTGTGACTATATTTACTTCCGAAACGTAAGTTGTTTTCATGTATATTCTACTAAAATATTATCGTCCCTGCTGTGTCTTCTATATTTTTACATACCAACTATAAGCAAATACGTTTTCGTAAATATTTATAGGATATTTTGAGAATAATATATATATATATATATTTTACCAGATGAGTTACGAGCAGGGAGAACAGAAGTTACTTCAACTTATAGATGACGCTTTGACAGACGAGGAGCCATTTAGCGGAGATGATGACAGTGAAATTGATTTAGAATTAGTCAGTAACCATGAGTGGTACAAAACAAGACTGTGAGGAAGAATCTTCAGAGGAATCTTAAGAGCGAGTACGCTAAACCACTCGGACAACCAGGCAGGCCATCCTTGGTGGGATACAACAAATGCTGTAAAACAGACTGGGACGCAAATTACTTTCACTCGGAAAAATGTTTAATATAAATTAACTAATGGAACTAATTAAAATATTTTATTTTTAGAAATTGATTTTTGATCATGTCAATTCGATTATAGTTACAACAAATATGTAAGACGATGTTTATGTGACTCACTTCTATTGTTGCTTAATAGGGGTAAAGCAGCATATAATACACTACATTATTTGGGTAATGTCTTTGGGACCCTCCCCCACCTCACCAGTGCCGGGTTAAGAAAAATGCTTGTTGCAGATTTATCTTTTGCCATTCAAACATCTTTCTTCTTCCTTATCCTTAAATGCACATCCATACGACTTTCTTCATAAATAACTGCTGATATTGTTAATTTCTATTTTTTATATCAACAACACGACGCATGCATTGTAAATCTGGCACATATTATGAAGGCAGGCATATTTACTATAATGAAAACATTCAGGTATGAGAAAATAGCTTATCATGATAAAACCAAGAGCCTTAGCTTAACTTCAGAATGAATAAGTAATCCAAGATCTTGGATATTCTATCCACGAATGACTGCTGTATCGTATTTTCTTTCAACTGCAAAGCAATTAAACTTATGTTTTGCTTTGAGGATTATTTGTGTTGCCGGCTTCAGTTTAGCATGGAAGCTTCGTTGGGTTACATTTGTTAGTTTTACATTGAAACAGTTGTGTTGAATACTCCTTTTCTTTGGATCCTCAAAAGTTGAACAACAAAGTTATATTAGATCTCAAAAGTGGCAAAAGCGTGTTCATGAATGCTTCATTGTCATCTGACAAAATCGGCCCGAAGTAACTTTTGAAATGACTGCATTCATCTAAAACTGCAAACTAACATTCACTTAGAAAGCTTTCTCCTCAGTATTCCTAAACAAAACACAGGTGATTCGATAGCGTTAAATATAAAGGGAAGTAACACAGACACGTTGAAAGGACTCGAATAGTATTTCCATATGTGAATTTTGTTCAATGATCTTCGTCAATTATATAACTTCGTGTGCGAGATTTAGGACGAGGCAGAATCGTTATCAATTAACATACTTTTGTGAAAGAATTCCGTATATTAGAGTGATTGAATAGAAATCCACCGGAGGATTATTACATAAAATGTATCAGTCCATTCGCATAAAGTTACCTTGTCTATTGAGATATGCACCCAAGTGATTTATCAAAAGGATAAATCGCTTTGCTGGAACATTTCTTATCCCTTAAAGCAGCACTGCATGCAGAACCGCTTAAATATCTCTATAAAGAGTAGACGTTTTGCCTTTTTAGCCTTTCATCGTCAGCTGGATATTATTACGGATTTGTTTCAATACCATGGAACTTGTAATATTAAAGAATCGAGAAGACTGAATTCTCAGTGGAAACATTCAAAGTATCTTTTGAAACGGAATACCGAAAAGTTGGCTTAACCCCTTTTATTGTCATTGATCCATTCTGCTCAGCTTGGGGATCGTATAGTTGATATTAATTCCTTGTTATGCTGCAATTGCTTGAATAGCTAAGCCCGCAATTGGAACATCACCTGAATGTTCTGATTTTTCTCCCTTATACAAAACTTGAATTGCCTTCAATGGAGTCATTGTGGTATGTGTTTTCTTCTCTAACTAGTTTCAGATGTTAAAAACCCCAAATTTCAGAGAGAAAGCCTTGGCCTCCGTCTGAGATTTGCTAACTCACTGTGTTAGTGGAAATACCTTATGTTCTTTATGCCCAACATCGAATCCAACCAACATCGGTCCCAGTTTGTTTTTCCTAATAATAACTGAAGACAATAATTTTATCTAATTCTGTAGACTGCATCATGCATATTAAGAACTCTTTTCGAAGAGAAATCGACAGCAAGGACAATGTGCATGCCTGAAGAATACATGTCAGAACTCGCTTTCTAATTGCTCGATTACAACCAGGAAGATTAAATGTCCCTTCCTAGTTTTCTGCTAAACATGAGTTCTGCTTCTTTCTGATTGCACTGATAATATGCGAATAATGTCGGCCATCAGATTTTTCCGATCACATACGAAATGTAAAAAAGAATGGTGGTGAACCATGGTGAAAGGTAAGAATGATGTGGACACATCTATATAAAAAAACATTTCCCAAGTGATATTTTAAATAATGCTTGTCCTCATTTATTTAGTCTATGCGACCATTGAAATTCAAAGTAAATGTTGCATTTGTCATTTCTCTAAAAATGATTTCTAGCATGATGTGATAGTCATAGAAGCTGTATAGTATATGCTTAGATAAAGTAACCGCAAACAAGTTCTCTGAGGAGGCGCTAAGACACTCACTTGCAGATAATTAAAAATAAGTTCGGAAAAGCAAGGGAACTGCGTTAAAAATGAGATTATATTTTAGCTTCTAGAATTAATAAAAAATTAATTTGCCTTTAATTTTTGATTTTCTATAGCAGTTAAAAACATACTCAGAGCTATCAAAGTACCGTATATTGTTGAAACAAAACAACCCATGCTGATAAAATATCGGCCCAATTTTTTTAATGAAATTTCAAATTCCCTTTAGTTTATCAGTTTCATTTATTTTTTATTTTCAGTTAAGAATATTCGTGTTCGATTTGGACTGTTACGGCAAACTTCTCGAAATCGTAGCGTGGATTATACTACTTTGTTAAAAATAAATAAAATTGACAATTGACATTTATGACTTTACGGGTGAAGCAAGATGCTTTTCATATTCCCCGCTATCTGTTGCGGTTACAGTGAGTGTAAAATTTATGAGCAGTCCGCTCGCCGTGAATGGGCATGGAGATTATGCATCGCTATAGGAGGCTAATATAGCTTTTGGTCTTCTATGTTTGAATATGTACATTACCTCGTATGCCGCAGCTTGCTGAACAAAATCGTTGGGATGTATGGACGTCTTTAGGAAGAATTAGATGCTAAGGATTGTAGGAAATAGAAAATATAGGGAATATTTGTATCTCTATAACGTTGAGGGTTTCTAACATACCATGGGGCGTTCAGAATCATTCTCAAGCACTTGTTCTGCACTCGCTGTAGTTTGATAATGTTAGCATTAGAGGTACGGCTCCAGGCTGGAGAGGCATAGGTGATTATAGGACGAATCGTCATCTGGTAGAGTTGCAATTTGATTTTGTTGCTGAGCTTGCTTTTTCTATTTATTAGAGGATAGATCTGAGCGATAAACAAAATAAATCAGTTAACGCATTTTATTGACAGTTGACATTTATGACTTAAGGGCTTTTCATATCCCCTGTTGTCTGCTACGGTTAAAAAAAAGCTTTTCATATCCCCCGTTGTCTGTTTACGGTCACAGTGAGGGAAAATATTATGAGCAGTTTGCTCACCCAGAATGGGCATGGAGATTATACATCACTGAAGGAAGTTAAAATGGCTTTTGGTCTTTTGTGTTTGAATGTATCCGTAGGCTCATAGGCTACAGCTTGCTGAACTAGATCATTGGGATGAGAGTGGACGTCTTTAGGAACAACTTTGCAGCTAAAGTTTGTAGGAAGGAGAAGAAATAAGGAATAGTTGTATCTCGGTGAAGTTGATGATTTCTGACGAACCATGGGGAGTTTAGGGTCATTCTCAAGCATTTGTTCTGAACCCGTTGCAATTTGATAATATTTGTAGTGGAAGTGTGGCTCGGGGCTGGAGAAGCATAAGTAAACTATAGGACGAATCGTCAGCTGGTATAAAAGCAGTTTGATTCTGATGTTTAGCTTGCTGCTTCTGTTTATTAAGGGGTAGATCTGAGCGATGGCTTTAGATGCCTTTTGTACATGTGCCTTGATGTGTTGGTTAAAAGTGAATTTTTTGTCGAGGACGACACCTAAGTAATTTCTTTCCGTCTGCCAGGGAATTTTGGTGTTGAATAATAAGATGTCTCCTACTGGAGATATCGACCTGTTTGTGAAGAGAATAGCTGAATCTTTTTAGGGGATTTACTTTCAGTCTCCATTTGGTGAACCATCTTTCTAATTTTAGAAGATTTTCTTGAAGTTTTCTAATAACGAAATGTGGTCGGAGAGATCTGACTAATAATGCTGTGTCAATTGCATACAGGCCTTGATGGATGTCATTGGGTTTTGCGGGATATCAGACATGTATACAGAGAACAGCACTGGAGCCAGTAGTGATCCCTGTGGCATCCGGCCAAGATGGGTCGCTGAGAAGAGGTAGTACCATTAATTTTGACTAGCATGGTCCTGTTTTGCAGATACGAACTAAATATGTCAATTTCACTGAGATACCAGCTGAGATAAATTTATGTAGCAATCCAAAGTGCCATATTTTCTCAAATGCATTGGATAGATCAAGGAAAACAGCTCCCGTGTATTCACGCCAGTTGTAGCTGGTAGTAATGTATTCCACTATTCTGCGGATTTGGTGAGTAGTACTGTGGTATTGCCGAAAACCGAACTGCTCTTTAGGAAGGATGTCTAGTTCATTTATTGAGGCGTGAAGACGTGCGAGGATGACCTTCTCCGCAACCTTGCCTAGTTTGGAGATGAGACTGATTGGACGATTATTTTGAAGCAGGTGAGCATCCTTGCCTGGCTTATGTATAGGAATCACATCGGCCAGTTTCCAGGTGGAAGGAAAATAGTGAAGACTTTGGATTGCATTTATAATTGTGGTCAGGTGCACTACTGCTTTTCGGGGCAGAAGTTTGATCACCCGATTAGTAATGCGGTCTGGCCCAGGAGCTTTCTTGTTCTTTAATTTTTTAATAATGTCATACATCTCAGCAGGTGATGTTGGTGCAATATGGTCAGATCTCGTGTCAGGAAATTTGAGTCAGTGTCTAACCTTGCTGTGAATCTTATATATGTGGTCAAAGTCAAGGTTTTCATACGAAGGCCTACAATGCTGCTCCAAATTGTTTGCTATAATTTCTGCTTTGTCTACATCTGTATAAGCAAGGCCCTGGTCAGAGAATATTGGGGGAAGGGATCTGTCTTTGTTTCTGATATTTTTCAGTAGTCCCCAGATGGAGACTACTGAAAAATAACTAACTTTTCTTCCCATACTTGGTCTCTATGAGCGTTGAGTGCATCTCTTACTACCCCATTTAATCTGTTTAGATCTGTTTTATCTTGTGGTGCATACGTGTTACGGAATCTTTTCCTGGCTCTGTTTTTGTCTCTGATCAAGTTTATGATGTCTTCAGGTAAACGTTCTGGCTTTCGCGCAGATTTGTAGGAGGTAGCTACCGTTATAGCAGAATTAATTTGTAACTGCAGTTTCTACTTCTTCTTTTGTGCGTATGTGAGGAACAGGTCCAATATAATCTTTGAGTGCTGTTGACAGTCTTTCCCACGCTATGTAGGAGTGAGAAGGAGGAGACAGGTATTTTTGTTTTCCCAGCTGTAGTAGAATTGGGTTGTGATTGAATGATAGTTCATCCATAGATATAATGCTGTATTGAAGTTTGATATCCGGCAGGATAGCTATATCCAGGATATCAGCAGTGCCAAACGTACTGAGATGAGTTGGTCCGGTGGGGCCTGCCACAACAGCATTGCTTGATCCTTGGTAATTAGAAAGGATGCAAGCATTCTTGTTTGTGGTTGTGCAATTCCACGCAGGGTGTCTGAAATTCAGATCCCCGGCAATAATGGTGGACTCTCTGACGCATAAGATGGCATTTAGGTCAGAGATTATTTCGGAGGGTTGTAAGCTGAGTAGATTTTCAGTTTGCCAGTGGAGCTGGTGACTATTTCCACGCCTGTAATCTCAAGGTTAGTGGTTGAAGGATTGCTCACAGACCAATATCGGAACAGTTTTTGTTCTGATATTGGTCTATTTGTACGGGTCACATCGGCATAACTACTTGTTTTCTTTTTGGTGTCTCTATTTTTGGAGGTCTCCGACTGTGGCCGCTGAGTCTCCGGTTTTGATGCCTGGGCCTCTGTTGTTCTTATACTGTAGAAGGAGTGCTGATTGACTGCCTCCATCCGTCTGTTCTTTGGATGTTGAGTACATCCTTTGTAGTTCGCAGGATGAGGGCCACAGCAGTTGGCACATTTGGTCGAGGTGGTCCTCGGCTTTGTGCAGGTATTGGTTGGGTGGCTATCCCCATATTTCAAACATCTATATTCCGCTCTACAAAGATTCTGGGCATGGCCAAACTTCTGGCACCTGTGGCACTGCCCAGAAGATGATCTTTTCCGGTGTGGTTCTGGTGTGACGATGAGACCACAGACTGTTTTTAAGTTGTAGATATCCTTATATATTTTATGAATCTCAATAAGGACTAATGGCATGGGAGTCTTGTCTGCTTTGTACATTCTGCTGACCTTGACTGGAGGCAGATTCTGAGAATTCAGGTCAGAAGCTATTTCTGCTGTGTCAATATCTTCACAGACACCACGAAGGACCACTTTTAAGTTTTTATTTCGGAACTGAGCACAAAGGTATGATACTGGATGCCTCTGTCGTCCAATTGTTTGGTCAACCTTCTATAATCTGTCACGGTTGCTGGCTGGATCTTTATGCCTTCATCCATGTTTTTGGCCTTAATGAAGCCAATGTGCAGATTGGACCTTGTGGATCTTAAAGCTGCCCACTTCTGCTTTTTTCTAAGGATGATCGGAGGCACTTTTTCATTGGGAGAAATAGCGGCGTCCGAACCCTGAGATCCTGTTCCATTTCATTATTGTCATTGCAGTTCTTCTGTTGTTCTTCGCTTTTTGCGTGCTCACACTTCTACAAAGTCTGAAGGAGTAGAAGGCACTGAATCTGACTGACCTTCTGCGATAACGTCTGTGAGACTTTCCGGGGGAAACGTATCATAAAATTTCCCTTTTCTCGGCCAATTTTTGTTAAGTGGTTCACCTAGTCTTATAAATTCTTTATATACCTCCTCGAATATTATCTTATTTAGCTGTTTTTCCATGATTATCAATGTGAAGTATCTCTTAAAAAAAAAAGAAAGAAAAAAAACACGCTTACCGTGCAGTTGTAGTCTTACTGGCACTGCTACGGGACTCTGTACTGTTTTGGCAAGATCACGGAATCAAATATTGCATGATATTCAAGACACGTAATATAATAAACGCACCACAATTCCAAAACTGACTGGGCGGTGTACATCGCTATCGCGCTCACATTTTTTCACATCTTTTATTTCCTTATGGGCGAGGCCTTTATACCCTATCTAGACTGAGTGGGCAGTTCAATCTCCACCGGTAGCCAATCATAGAGAGCTAGCCCATGTGTATCACTAATTATAGCAGCCACCGATGAAGTGGCTGGCAAACAAGTGCTGCCATCTCTTGGTACTTAACCCTAACAAGATATGTTACTGTCTGAAATAATGTAAGAACTACGGTCGATTTTCTTGAGTTTACGGGGATAAAAAAAACCGAGTTTCCGGGAGGAAAAACCCGTTTGCCCGTGTGCTAGAGATCGACTAACTCGGGAGTTGGTCGAAGAAAGGCTTAGAAAAAGTTCTTCCAGTCAGCGATTAGACTTGAACTTAAGTCTGACTTCGAGCGACCAAGTGCAGAGGACGCAAGCGGCACTTCTACTGAGTTACATTGTCCTCGCTACTACTTTGTTGTTAACAAAAAATACAGTCCATGGCTGACATAGAAACATTATGTCACATTCATCCGTTTTTATCTGTAGTTAGAGAGAGCGAGAGAGAGACTTTTGATTTTGAGTTTCCCCCAAAGGAAATTTCCCATAGCAACTAGATGATGTTCATGAGAACGTTTTAACTATCTCTTTCTCAAAAACGGGTAAAAGTGAATTAGTACATTAACAGCTTAATTACTGTATATGGGATCACAGTATGAAAATAATTTGGGTAGGATAATTGAAAAAAATACATAGCTTACCTCGAAACATTGAGTAGAGATGGGCGTCAACTGTCAACCGGAGACATGCTTGATCCATGGTCCGGTACTCGTCACAGTAGGCTGAAAAAACAGAAAAACAAATGCTTCACTGGTAAAATGATTTTGCTTCTGTTAAGACGTGCTATTTCTAATTGTCACCTGTTTCCATTAATGATAAAATAAAATTTTTAAATATGAATATACTTTCAAATATATTTTCATCCACACAATGAAGGCTCTCTTAAGCTCGTTTCTGTCTTGAAAGAAATAAAAAGAGCCACTTTCGGGTAAATGGCAACGAACGAGGCAATGAATGAGCGTGGGAGGTGAAAATTGGTGTAGTTCCCATGCGAACTTTGTTTCTGCTCAGATTTCATGAGGCTATTTAGAGTTTGCTGCTGACGTGCAAACGCTACTCAACTAGCCTCTGACAGGAGGAAAGAATTCCGTTGTCATGGTTTCGGTAAGAGCCGCGCTATTGTTGCTGCTCACATGAGCACTTTGGCAAACCATTTACTGGTAGATGAAGAACGAAAGTGTGTTCAGTAACTAATCGGAAGGGTTGAGATGAAGATACGTAAGGAGAGAAAATACTGTAAAGAAAAGAGCAAATGTCAAGGAATGCGAGGGCCAATTAAAGCTGTTATCTTAAGATTATTGGGACATGAGGTTATGGAACTAAGGATAACTTACAGAGAACCATTAAGAAGAAGAGTAGTCATGAAAGATACTCACTTTCTCTGTATTGTAGGACATTGGGATGCTTTTCGTAGATCACCACACAGCGATAGCATTTATCTTTGCTAGAAAAGATGAAACACATCTGTAAAAGTTAGAAATAATGATGCGGACATACATAAATGTACTTTTCATTAAAAAAACATGCACGTCCTCTAGATGACAAATAAACAGAACTTAAACAGAACAATAAATTATGCACTTTTTTACTTAATGAAGGCAGAATTTCTGACTAAGTTTCTTAAACAGTGGAACAGAAGTTAAAAAACACAGTTGCAAACACGAGAAGAACAGATTTTAATACCATTAGTCAAAAGTACAAAAAATTAGCTGCGTATTAAATAAAGTAAGGTAAAAAAAAAGAAAATTGGTGTTACAATGGTGAGGGGTAATTAATTACTTTAAGTACTAGCGCAACTATAGTGCAGGTTGCACTAATAATGACCAAGAAACTTGGTGGAAGAATTCGTTAAAAAAGTGTACGTAAATTATTGTTCTGTTTAAATAATTACATCATTTCAAATGCATCTCCCATAAAATAACACATAATATTATTCAAATAGCTAACATAAATGTTCGTTTTTTCATGTGCGGTAATAAGTTTATCTCGAATAGACAATTATTATACATTTTGTTTTCCTTCCCATAAAAATTGATCGACGTTGCATAAATTCTTATACATAAATATGTCTATATAAAACAGATCTTTGCCATATGGCAAACTACTTGAATAAATTTCCACGCTAGAAGAATGGAAACATTCCTGATTAAAACATGCTTACCCAAGATTTGGCTGCAGAGCCTGTTATCGGAAAAAAAAAACGAAGATTTTACTCTCTCTCTCTCTCTCTCATCAACGAGCTGTAAGTTGGTACTTCTCCTATACTGTATTTTTTGCTGTATGATCTCCAAACAAATAACCAAAATCTTCCTTTTGTAAATACTTCCTAATTCTATTTAGGTTATGCTTTCAGGTGATTGCGCGATTGCCAGAGTATTTGCTATGGCTCTTCCCAGCTTTGTGAGAGGCCAAATTCCGAATAAAAAGGTTTTATTCGGAATGAATAAAACGCATATTATAAAATGAACTTTCATCACGAATTGAAGCGTTCGATTTCGTTCGTACATGTTCTGCTTCATGATACCATTGGCAAACACATTCATTCAACTCGATTTAAGAAAAACGAAGACTTTCAAATACGTAGCTACTCCATTTCTTTGAGTAGATTGCTACATGGGATAGAAGAAAGAAAGATTTGTTTTCTATTAGTCATAATAGTATTTTTGTAAAAAACAATATTCTGGAATTTATTGTATCGGATATTCTCGAATTTTCGATCTCACGAACTCCATGCAAATAATTTATATCTTTACAGCGCTGATACAAATTTCTTATAATTTGTTTTAAAGTCTAATTAACTATTAGACATTAAAACGTATGACAGTTATTGTAATATAACGGAAAGTTGTTTATATTAGATGTTTATTAAATAATAGATTATAATTACAGGTAATAATTATATATTATAGGTTTTCAATCGTAAATGGTTATAAACGTATAATATATTAGTCATGGGTGAGACATGATATATAAACTGTACGATTTGATGGAAGACCAAACATGATCTTCAAGAAAAGAACAACTTCGTTCCTATAAAAAAAGATTATGACTACATAACGTGATGCACAAATAAGATCTTAAAGATAATTTCGGACTCCAGTATTCAAGATTATTATGGCGATAAAAGACATCCACTCGTATGTTTTCATGTATTCAATATTGATTACTCCTTAAAGTTGTGTGTGTATACGATGTTTTCTCGGAATTAGTGAAGAAAGCTACCTGGCTTGAGTAGTGGTCATTTTTTTCTAAGAAAATAAACTTGTGTGACTACGGACACGTTTCATTAGTTCTGGTTCGTCAAGGAAGAGTAATTGATCTTAAACAGCTCTCAAATAAAATAAATACAAAACTCACCACATGGCGTAGTTCGATGTGTTTCATTTACGCGACTTGTTGTTCCGGATTGTGTTATTTATATTGCCCGTGTACTGATATTATCGATACAGAGATAGTCATTTTTGCGATTCATCTTTTCATTTCTGTAAAATTAATTACAGACATTCTATATTGTTGATCTAACTCACCTTGTGCATTCCGTAGTACTGAGAATATTTGATATAGAAGAAATTCAGGTAGACAGTAAGGGACACTTACGAAAATATCATTCTAGAATTATTTGAATGATAATAAATTATTTCATTTAAAAACGCCATTCATTGTTTATTTGCGCATTAAATAGAAGTTCAAAAGAGAGCACACGTGCAATTGTGTATGATCTAATTTTAAAATATGTAAATTTATGTTATTTTATGCCATTGATGTGTGTGCACTGGTAATTTGTTCTAAGTGATAGGGGTGAATATTCCCATTAGGTAATTAGTTTTACTGTTTATTCTAAAGTATGTTCGATTAGTGTCTTTAGGCTTAAAATTATAACATTAGACTAATGTTTTGACGAAATTGAGTCCTTCGATAATAACACCCATAAAGTCTGTGCCATTTACCTTTTCAACAATCCACTTTATTTGGAAATTATACTTTTGCTTTTGATTTATTTTCATCTACACCTATTTCTTCTCTTGTTCTGTTTGCCTAATACAACTTTAAAATATTGCAATCGCCGTGTTCTATTTTTCTCTGCGACGATTGCAGTCAGTAGCTCTGTACAGGTGCGGTTGTCCATTCTTACGCTGCTGCACTAACTAAAGTGTCATTCCTGAGAATGCCTGTGTAACTAGTTGCAATAGATATTTATTCATTCCTAGCTTAAGAAACATTCACTCGTGAAATCTGCAATCAAGACTATATTTGTGCTCAAGCATGATGGGCAGATATCCCTAAAGTTTTTTTATATTTTTTAATTTAGTTCTTGTACAATTTATTCAAACAAAATATACTAGAAAAGGTCCTACTGCCTGTAAATCAACTATTATGCCGTTGTTTAGTAATTAATATGCTCTGTGGTTTGGATCAAGTTATACACGCTCGTGTGTGTTTGTGCGCATGCACACGCACGCTAAAATTAATGAATTTATCTGTGTGTATTTGAAATGGGATTTTTAGGAGCATTGCGCGTCAGTAGAAGCACTGCAAACTACAAAGCCATCTTGATCCATTGAAAACATGTCGATAGGAATGAAAGTTGTTGGTTTCTTTAAAGAGAGACTCGCAAAACATTCATTTGTTCAGTGTACAGAATTTGTTCATGAGGCGAAAGTAAGTTACTCTTGCTGAAGTTAGGGTACGGATAAATTTAAAACCTTTATCGCTATCCGCAATGACTAAGCATGACAATAGTGTTTTAAAGACTTACGAGTTACAGCAGATGAAATTGTTTCGCACTTAAAGGTCAATCGGCATTTCTCTTGTTAGAAACAGACTGAAACCTGTCGCTTGCACTTCTGCGGCAGGATCGTTCGTTCCTCTTTTGCTAGAAGTAAACATGTCACAGAGAGAGAGAGAGCGAAGTTGATTTGACGTAAGAAGAAATTGGATTTTCTTCCGTTTCCCCTCATCTCGCGACAAAATCGATTCTGAAGATATTAACATGAGCGCCACCTGTCTGCAAGAAAGATGAGTGAAACCCTTTGGAATGCCAAGCACTCAGCGTGTGCAGCGGTGATCGAGTACTAAAGAAATCTTAACACCATTCTTTAATTTAAAAAGTATTATTCGCTATCTTTCTTTTTAACTCTTCTTTCGTACTGTCCACATCTGTGTGAGAAACTAAACGAAACTGGATTCATGCAATTCAAAGTGGCATCGCTGAGAGGGGGACACGAGATGGATAACGTATTTTCATTGCGGTTCTCGCGCCCGAGAATCGAGTGGCAGGAAGAAAAGCCATTAGCCACACTTCAGGAACGCTGTCATCTCGGACGAGTAATTTAAGAATTTCTATTTCTGAATGAAGTCGAAAAACCGACGCAACAAGACCGTTTTATTTGGGAATCCAACTTCTCACTTCTTTCTTGAGAGAACAAAAGCAAGTGAAAGGAAAGTGACTTGAAGACACACACACGCACAGAGGGGGAGAGAGAGAGAGAGAGAGAGAGAGAGAGAGAGAGAGGAAAGAAATCCTAGTGCTCTACAGCAAGAATAACTAGGAGAATGCCTGCGTGAGTTATGCATGCTATATTAGATAGCTTATTCAGATCACGTGGCTGCATTTATATAGTTTTTGTCATTCACATAAGAATCCAGTCAATAAATGGACGACAATTCACATTCGGTAAATACGAAGTTTGTTTTAAACAGAAGAAATCAAGAGCAAAAACGAAACCTTTTAACATAACGGTTTAAGAAGTGCGCAAATATCTTCCTACGTAGATCCCTTAAACTCGTTCCCTTTGCTTCTGAATTCCTAAAAGAAATACTGGGAGGAAGAAATATCTCAGTATAAAATATGAAGATTTTTAGCCGAAAAGAAGTTCCATCTGGGTCTTCCTGCAATCATCAATGAAAACCCAACAGAAGAGAAGCCTACCGATAGCATAATTTTATGAGAAAATAAACCGTTTTTAGCAAGTGAATATATTTATAGCAACATAGTGAGCTTTGCTAACAAGCGTCAACGGAATAGAGTGGTATTGACAATTGACATTTATGACTTAAGGGGTGAAGCGAAAAGCTTTTCATATTCCCCGTTGTCTGTTACGGTCACAGTGAGGGAAAATATTATGAGCAGTTTGCTCGCCCAGAATGGGCATGGAGATTATACATCACTGAAGGAAGTTAAATGACTTTTGGTCTTTTGTGTTTGAATGTATCCGTAGGCTCATAGGCTACAGCTTGCTGAACTAGATCATTGGGATGAGAGAGACGTCTTTAGGAAGAACTTTGCAGCTAAAGTTTCTAGGAAGGAGAAGATATAAGGAATATTCGTATCTCGGTGAAGTTGATGATTTCTGACGAACCATGGGGAGTTTAGGGTCATTGTCAAGCATTTGTTCTGAACCCGTTGCAATTTGATAATATTTGTAGTGGAGGTGTGGCTCCAGGCTGGAGAAACATAAGTAACTATAGGACGAATCGTCAGCTGGTATAAAAGCAGTTTGATTCTGATGTTTAGCTTGCTGCTTCTGTTTATTAGGGGGTAGATCTGAGCGATGGCTTTAGATGCCTTTGTACATGTAGCTTTGATGTGTTGGTTAAAAGTTAATTTTTTGTCGAGGACGACACCTAAGCAATTTGTTTCCATCTGCCATGGAATTTTGGTGTTGAATAATAAGATATCTCCTACAGGAGATATCGACCTTTTTGTGAAGAGAATAGCTGAATCTTTTAGGGGATTTACTTGCAGTCTCCATTTGGTGAACCACCTTTCTAATTTTAGAATTTTTTCTTGAAGTTTTCTAATAACGAAATGTGGTCGGAGAGATCTGACTAATAATGCTGTGTCATTTGCATACAGGCCTTGATGGATGTCATTGGGTTGTGCGGGATATCAGACATGTATACAGAGAACAGCAATGGAACCAGTAGTGATCCCTGTGGCACTCCAGCCAAGATGGGTCGCTGAGATGAGGTAGTACCGTTAATGTTGACTTGCATGGTCCTGTTTTGTAGATATGAACTAACTAAATGTGTCAATTTCATTGAGATACCAGCTGAGATAAATTTATGTAGCAATCCGAAGTGCCATATTTTCTCAAATGCATTGGATTGGTCAAGGAAAACAGCTCATGTGTATTGACGGAAGTTGTAGCTGGTAGTAATGTATTCCACTGAGTAGTAATGTGGTATTGCCGAAAGCCGAACTGCTCTTTAGGAAGGATGTCTAGTTCATTTATTAAGGCGTGAAGACGTGCGAGGATGACCTTCTCCGCAATCTTGCCTAGGTTGTAGATGAGACTGATTGGACGATAATTTTGAGGCAGGTGAGGATCCTTGACTGGCTTATGTATAGTAATTACATCGGCCAGTTTCAAGGTGGAAGGAAAATAGTGAAGACTTAGGATTACATTTATAATTGTGGTCATCAGGTGCACTACTGCTTTTCGGGGCAGAAGTTTGATCACCCGATTAGTAATGCGGTCTGGCCCAGGAGCTTTCTTGTTCTTTAATTTTTTTAATAATGTCATATATCTCAGCAGGTGATGTTGGTGCAATATGGTCAGTGCTGGTGTCAGGAAGTTTGAGTGAGTGTCTGACCTTGCTGTTAATCTTATATATGTGGTCAAAGTCAAGGTTTTCATACGAAGCCCTACAGTGCTCCTCCAGATTGTTTGCTATAATTTCTGCTTTGTCTACATCTGTGTGTGCAAGGCCCTGGTCAGAGAATATTGGCGGGAGGGATCTGTCTTGGTTTCTGATATTTTTCAGTATTCCCCAGATGGAGTGATCAGTAGGTGAAATGGAGGCTTTGCTTTCCATACTTGGTCTGTAGAGCTGTTTTATCTTGTGGTGCACACGCGTTACGGAATCGTTTCCTAGCTCTGTTTTTGTCTCTGATGAAGTTCATGTTTGCTTTCTTGTTTGCTTTTGGGTGTCTATTATTAAAGGTCTCCAACTGTGGCCGCTGAGTCTCCGGTTTTGATGCCTGGGCCTCTGGTGTTCTTATACTGTAGGAGAAGGGCTGATTGACTGCCTCCATCCGTCTGTTCTTTGGGTGCTGAGTACATCCTTTGTAGTTCGCAGGATGAGGGCCACCGCAGTTGGCACATTTAGCCGAGGTGGTCCTCGGCTTTGTGCAGGTATTGTTTGGGTGGCTGTCCCCACATTTCAAACATCTATATTCCGCTCTACATAGATTCTGGGCATTTCCAAACTTCTGGCACCTGTGGCACTGCCCAGAAGATGATCTTTTCCGGAGTGGTTCTGGTGTGACGATGAGACCACAGACTGTTTTTAAGTTGTAGATATTTTTGTAAATTTTATGAATCTCTACTAAGACTATTGGCATTGGAGTCTTCTCTGCTTTGTACATTCTGCTGACCTTCCTGAGAAATAAGGTGAGAAGCTATTTCTGCAGTGTCAGTGTCTTCACAGACACCACGAAGGAGCATTTTTAAGTTTTTTTCCGAGCTGAGCGCAAAGGTATGATACAAGGTTGACCAAAGAACTGGACGATAGAGGCATCCAGTATCATACCTTTGCGCTCAGCTCGGAAAAAAACTTAAAAATGCTCCTTCGTGGTGTCTGTGAAGACACTGACACTGCAGAAATAGCTTCTCACAGCCACCAACAGTCTGTCACTGTTGGTGGCTGTGTCTTTATGCCTTCATCCATGTTTTTTGGCCTTAATGAAGGCAATGCGCAGATTAGACATTGTGGATCTCAAAGCTGCCCATTTCTGCTTTTCTCTAAGGATGATCGGAGGCACCTTTTCTTTTGGAGAAATAGCGGTGTCCGAACCCTGAGCATTCTGTTCCATTTCGTTGTCTTTGTGCGGTTCTTCTGTTGTGCTTCGCTTTTTGCGTGCTCGCTTCTACAAAGTCTGAAGGAGTAGAAGTCACCGATTCTAACTGATCTACTGCGACAAAGTCTGTGACACTTTCCGGGGGAAACTTGTCGTAAAGTTTCACTTTTCCCGGCCAATTAATGTTAAGTAGTTCACCTAGTCTTATAAATTCTCTATACACCTCCTCGAATATTGTTTCGTGTAGCTGTTTTTCCATGACTATCAAAGTGAAGTATCTAAAGTTGAAGGGAAAAAAAAAACGCTTACCCTGCAGTTGAAGTCTTACCGGCACTTATGCAGGACTCGGAATTTTTGGGTAGAAGCAGCGATATATAATGGGGTGGTGTTCAAGACACATTTACGACAAATATCACTTGCCGGACACTCCACACAATGATCACCTTCTCACTAATTAACAACACCAATCCAGTGGTAAAACAGACATGGAAGTTTTTAAATCAGTTCAGTTTTGAAATAAGCACGTTGTTGGTTTCTCATTGGAGAATTAAAAAAAAAAAGGATTCCGGTGTGACCTCCATTGTATCGGCCAAATAGTTACCTGCCAGTGAGAATCGATTTGATTTGTTGGTAGAGATATTTTTCAAAAATAAAATAAAATAAATTAATTAATTAATTAAAAAAAAAGATACTATCCATTTGGCTACCCAGGTCAGAAATTATAAATGCTGCATAACATGAAGAGATAACCAGCTTTTAATGATAACCAGAGATAACCAGCTTTTACACTTAAAGAAACAAAACTATGTAAAAAGTTAATTCCGTAAGATATTAAAGTGGGGGATATTAGAGAACCAACCATATTTTACAGTAAATATAGAAATATATTTAGGTTTCACATATAAATATAGGTTTCACTGGTGTGAAATACCATCGAATTTTGGATACACCTCCATCAAGCCATTGTTTTATGAGAATGCATTTTCACACACACACACAACCTTGTGAAGGATGTCAAACAACAATGTACTTCAGTTAGATTATCGGAGCTGGTACTGCTACAAGGATCAATTGTAACATATCACTTGCTCATATGTTATACCCTCGAGTAAGCAAGGGCTAATTATTTGAAGTTATTTGCTGAGAAATAAACAATAAAAATGTTTCGTGTTGAATGAGTATTTTCAGGGAATATTGCACTAAAAAGTTTGAAATGTTTTATGATTTCTTGTGTACCAGACCCACAAAAGTGTTTCTGAAGTTATTGCACATTAACAAAGTGGGGTCAACGAATTAAGGAATACGGAAGCTGCTCTAGGTAAAACCTATACTAGAAATCTATCGAGTCACTTCAAACCTACAAATAATATACTGGAAGATAATCTTAACTTAATAAATAAAACGAAGAGGATAATTAAGAGATTGCAAATATGAAACATTAATTCAGTGTGAGAGAAAGAGAGAACCTCTTGATACTTTTCTGGAACAGATAAAAGTTGCATTTTTCGGGACTCGCAATGTGAGGGAAACTGTTCTAGAAGACAGAGATAAATGGAATAAAAAAAGAGGACGACAGTAGGTTGGAAAGGGAATGTGAATAGATGCCGACCAGCAGTTATTCATGTCTTTCAGAGTTAAATGACAGTGACGAAAGGAGAGACGCCGTTTGAGCTGGATATTGCACGTGAAACCAAACTATGAAATCGAGTAAAATATTACGAAAAGTGACTGGGTTGAGTCTATGAGAGGAAGAAGGGTTATGATTAATCGGACTGCGCCTTTCTGAATAGAATCAAACATTTTATCCGCCTCTAACCGTTACTCTTACAAAGAGGTGAACGATTTAAGTAATATGGAAAGTAACGAGTCGTAAATAAATGGTTTCATTTAAGAAAGAAAACAGGATTATTTTTACATTGATGTTAAGATTGTCCTAACTGGGTGATCAGTGTTTAAGACATTAATTATCGCAAATATCTAAGCTAGAATACTTGACCACTAGAAGGTTTGTCGAAGTAAGAGGAGAAATGGACTTTGCTAACTATTGTTATCAGAGGAGCACATTCTCTCCGCCGCTTCGCAACCTGGATGTAGATTAAAAGTCAATGACAGAGGGTGGATTATGCACAGACGGCAGTGCGAGATGAAGCTATGGAGACCTGGGGTAATTTTTCATTGGTGGGAAAATCTGAAGAGAGAAAGCCAACCGTCATGAAACACGTCCGGAGAATAAATTGCTTATCAAAGTACGAAAAAAGAATAAGGTTCATAAAATAGCCATTCGCTAAGTAAGCAACCAGGTTAGATTCGAGCAGATGATCGCGAAATTCAATCTCATGAGGGTAAAATTTACTTGAAAACCTTTATCGAAAATAGCAGGAAAATGTTTTAAAAAAAGATATTGTTGTATAATTCTAAATCAGAATTAGGAATGATATTTTATATTGCTAATTATGATTTATAATCAGTAATAATACTTTTAATTTTATTTTGAAAGTATTGAGAGAATTACATTTTTCCCGAAAGGAGTGTAAATTTTGACACATTACTTTCTGTTCTCTCTTAGCTTTTTCTTCTATGATAAAAAATTAACTTCTGGGCAAATACTTAAAAAAAATAAATAATAAATTAAAAAAATTGCTTGTAATTAAAATAGAATTTACATTTTTCTAACGATCGTTATACGAGTATTTTATGGAACACTTCTATTTCTTCTCTTGAGATGACTTCACAATCCAGTAGATTGCGTGTATATAATAGTGTTTGTAATGACTGCTATCGATGGTTGCTTAAATAATGAGATTCACGCTTATTAGTTTACTTTGTGGGAAGATTTTCTTGTTTGAAGTCATCGTTGTGAGAAAGGCTACGGATGAATGAAAGCAGATAAATGTAAAATGTAATGCGAAGCAAGTGTACAAAAAGAATACAGGAGTTTTTGGCATCGAATTGTTTCAAAACTTTTTAATGAAAAAACAAAACAGAACAGTGCTCTTTTTTTTTAAAGAGACAACGTTCGTCAGGAGTAATCATGTTAGCTATAATGCTATTCAGAGAAGTGAAATAAAAGAACAACAAATATAACGATTGTTGAATAAAAAAGAATAAACAAAAAGTCGCTTATCAGATTACATTTCGTAATGAATACATAACTGTGTATGTGAATGCGCGTGCGGGTGGGCACGAAAGGAAATCGGAACTTCCACATTGACTGCACAGTTTAGGAAATCAAATATTCAGAGAACGGATGATGCGGGCAAATGATTATTTGCTGAGAGCAAAATACAATAAAGACAGACAGAAACACAACAACGATGGAGATTGTAATAAAACAGAAAATGTAATAACTTCCTGGAAACAAGACAAGCAAGCGGAAAATATGAAACTCATCGCATTGCAAACAAGATCATTTGGAATGCAGGAAATTTATTTAAAAGAATGAATTTCGGGTAATTCAAAGAGAATTGGTTCGCGTAAAGGTATTAGAAAGCCGGCAGTGTTGACTGTGGAAGAGCTGAGTGAACATATGGCGAGTTGAATGCTAAAGAAGTGAAATTTTAATTCTGCGAAATTAATTTTTTTCTCGCTTAAGGAATAATTGACAAATAAACACACAGTACGCATATCGATAGACCTTAATATAGTTGTACCTTCAGCTGTCTGGTTCGCACGTCTGTTGAATGATAATTGTTGGCTTATAAAGAAAGATACAGATAAGTCTTGTTCATTATAAGTGTGACTAGTGGTCCTGTCGGTGAAATTAAACATTTCATATGCTTCTAGAATATATCAGATACAATTAAAAACTTAATCACTTCCGTATCAGAGAATAAAAGGTCAAGAAACCGAAATGGGGTAAGAATAATTAATTTTATGTAAGCATCAGTAACATGATTAACATAAGCAGAAAAATCAAGTTACTGATGCTCACATAAAATTAATTATTTCTGCTTATGCTTTTTTTGCGAAATGAATGATTTTGATATGAATTTCATATATGATTCTGTGCCACCTCATATATATTCCAGCACAGCATATTTTCACCCAAAAAAGTAAACAGAAAATATTTCCGTCGAAGTCAGCTGACATTGGAAACGTATTAGCTATTCTTATATGTGGTATGTCTAAATAGAGCATATCTGTTGTTAAAGTATTACAATACGCGCACGGGTGTTCTTTTCTGTCCTCTAACTTGCTTAATCTATAAGAAAGGAGTTAACGGCATTTATTGGCTCATTTTAATTCAAAATGTCTACAACTGCGTTAGTACGTTAAAAAAATAGTTATTTGGTAGGTTCAACATACTCGGAATTTCAGCAGTGGAAATATAAAAGATATATCATTTCTTTTTCGGTGAGTATTTTATCAGTATTCTCTACTGATACAGTTTCAGCTGTAAGAGTTGATGTATGGAATATTTGGTAGATCAGTGAAATTAGAAGTTATCGTCTTTTAGAATTTTTTGTATTTCACTATCTTTAGCAGTTTAAACTATGAATGCTTGAATTTGTTATATTAGTTATAATTATTTTACCAGAATGTAGTGAAGATTAACTCATTAACTGCTCCGATTTGTTTTTAGACTAGTCTAATTTAATAAAACTTGTTCTCTAAATTATCGTTGGACTTTACCGACGCACTCTTCGGTGTCGAACAATTCTTTCTCATCAAGCACAGATTGCCTCTGTTGATAGGGAGATCCACTATGTTACGGGACATGGAGGATCCCCAAATGGTGTTATAAATCATTATGAGTGCTTTGACAGGTCGAAACAAGTAGAACTAAAGACTGCTTTTGCCGATCGAAGGCATAAAATCTTAAATTCGGTGCCATGCCGTTACAAGACAGATTTATTAATGCTTAGTTTAAATCAATAAACGCTGTATGACCTGAGGGAAGTGGAACTAACAGGAAAAAAAGTCTGATTAAAAATCTTAAAAAAAAGAGAGAATCTGGAAGCACCGTCGTGAAATAATTTAATTTTCAGTCGTCGAAATGAATTTTGTTTTTAATATGACAGGAAAGGCACCATAGGACGAGATATAGAGTGTAAAAATATCGCGAAAGTCATTTGGAAAATGAGTTTTAATGGGGCACTGGTAGTTGAAGAGAGGGGAAAGATAACTGGAGTAGCCTCGTGTAAACTAATTTCTTCATTTCATTAGTTTACTACAGTTAGAATTTAAAATATTTCAGCATGGATGAAGCTCCTCGTGAACCTTCCAAATAAATTGATTATCATGCACTTTTATTGTTGAGCTTTGCTCTTCACAAATAGGATTAAGTTCTTCTTGGGGAGGAAGAAAAGTCAGCTGATTAAAAACTGGATGTTAAGATACTTGGAACATTATCAGTAAGGAAAGGTGTTTTTTTCTTCACTTGTCTCATTAGTTCAGTGTACTTCGAGATTCTCTAAGTATCTAGCTGCGGGTTTACTTTTGCCATTACTATTGGTTTTCAACTTCTTACTGCACAACATAATTAGAAACGCCAACGAAAAACTCCTTGAAATAACGCGGTCGGTTATTCTTATTCGTAGATCAACATGCAAATTATCTTAATGTGAGTTTCAACATAACGGTTTCAAAGAGAGAAGCGTTACTTCATTGAAATCTTACCAACATAATAACCAAAGAAAACATCAGAAAGTACACAAAGATACATTAAGCAACTTTTTATCCCTTAATTTATAAGACATGTAATCTATTTGTTATGAATATGCACTACTTTTCTCTAAGAACATTCTACTGTTGAGTGCTTTCTTGCCACACAGGAGTGCTGTTTACAACATACATATTCGAGAAAAAACTACAAAGAAGTCACTTTGAGTTTTTCTCATCAGACTGATGCTTCTGATGGCATGACCTGTTCTTTCTGGTTTGATTTCCCAAGGTATGTTTATGAATGATCTACAGCCATCGCTTTTTATTTAGTTGTATATCCGCTGCATCGTAAGGTGATTTTTAATACAAGGTGTTTTTTTTTTAGTCTGGAAAGAAAAGGAGAGGTAGCTGCGCGCAAATCGTGGTATTTCCAACAAAATAAATCGTGAAGATATTGAAGAAGGATGACTTTGTAGACTGTTAAGTGATTGGGAATTAAGGAATAAATCCTTTATGCTCCAACCTTCAGTCTTATGTCGACAATACGCGGTTTTTCCGAATGATTATCCCAGTTCTTCATACATTTCGGTAGATGACTTTCACGTTGCAACGAAACTTGATGCTCTCACTTTGTCCCTTCAACATTTAAAAACAGGCAGCCCAGATTTGGGATTACCGGCAAAGCAACTACAGCTATGAGGATAGTGTATTATGTCCGATAATGCATTTCCTTGTCAAACAGGCAATTTTACTGTTTGGAGAGATGATAAATCGATTGGTCGGAGATGACACTAACAAACAATTCATAAATCTTAAAGTAGAACAGAGGCAAACATATTCATGTAGTCAATTTGTGTTCATTTCTGGTGGGTGGCACTAGTAGATTTGCCAAATCTCCTACATTTTCAAAACTGTGGGGAAATTTTTGTAGGTGAAACTACTGATAGTATGAAATAATATTAGTAGTTTGCCCTACAAAAAGTTCTGTCCCAGATAATTTTTGATAAACTGTTTGTGTTATACGATAATTACCGTTCAAGTAATGAAAATTTTAAAATTTGAAGTGTTGCTGGTATATTTAAACCAATTTTGAGTTGCCATAAAACGCTTCACAAATTGTCATATTATTCATTGAGAATGGAGTGTTAATAGAATTTTGTTGAACAAAGTTGTCAAGAAGGCTTGATTATCATTGTATGATGTTGTGTTCTAGAAAATTCTAAGAAACTCAGAAAAATTAAAAAAAAGTGAGAAAAACAACTTTTGACTGAAATGTAAATGCTGGAAGTTTAGTGATAAACAATTGAACAATAAATATATTATTTCGTACCATTATTTTGTATGCTGCGTGTAATGGATCAGTTGACACAGTGACACGGTGCATCCATAATTTATTAGCTAGGTGTAGTGATATAAATAGGAACATTTATAATATAAATAGGAACAAATAATTTCATATTATAATAACACTAATTAAGAAATTGTCGATAGAAATAGTGCGTTTCTGAAAGCTATTTTCTTATCCCCTTTTATTCGTCTTAGTTTTATTTTGAAATATTTCAGTTAGGGGGTTGACGATTGACCATCTATGAAACGTAGATTTCATAAATCTACGTTTGATAGTAATATATATTCGAATGATAGTAATGTATTGAGTTTAGCTAACACCATACAGATATATATTTATAACTTTGTATGAATGTCATATAAATGAAAATAAAAAAAGAGATAACATCTCAGAAAATAACTAGAGCTTCATAACTACCCATACGAAAATATATACGTATTAGTCTTATTTCAAAAAGGAATATTTCATCTAATACACGGCAAACCATTTAAACGAACACACACAATTTACATAAACTCTCCCGCCCACGTGACAAGATGCATCGAGCATATAGGAAATGAATACCATGTGTGGGAAATGATTTGTTATAAGGGTCAAGAGAAGAGTAATCTCTTCTCTTGACCAATTAAACTGATATCTATATCTAAATATTTACTTGCAGTCCACGTGTCACTTTTATTCTTTCAGGTTCATCCTTTATCTTTGGATCTAATTCCACTTTTATCATTTCCTTAATTTCTATTATCTCTTGAATTTTAAGCAGGAATATTTTACTACCTCCATGATGGAGTGTTTGCCCTTCTTTATTCTTCCCCTATATTTAAACTTAATATATTTTTCTTGTTTTTTTCTCTATAGTAGTATTACTATGAAGGAGATATGTTCTATTAAGATATCGATTCTCTCCCTGTAGCAGTGTTCATCATCGTTCTTAATTGAATGCTTTAGTATTTCCGGATTTCACATTCTGTTTGTAGGGTCTAATTGTTGTTTTCAAATTCGCCAATATTTTCCTTACTAGTAGTTAAATATTTTGGTCGTAGACCCAAATATTTTTCTTTGGGAGCAAAGAAAAAGAAAATTATAAAATAAAACCCTTGGAGGTTTTATTTTATTATTGGAAGTAAGATGATTATTATATTATTGGAAGTAAGATGCTCGAATGATAATAACTTGAATTATCTAGAATATTTGTGGCTGGGATCGTTCATCATTTGAAAAATAGTAAGGATCAAGTTACATTGAAAAGTGGAAACGCATTCTCAAGTGGAGTCAGTCCACTGAATGTGAAGGTCTAAAAATTCATATTGATCACGAACTTATGGGTCACGGGGTTTGTTTAAAACATTTCTAGATGATTCAGCTGAAATACGTAGAACCTCTTGATATCAGCGTTTTGGTTCAATGAATGACTAGTAGAAAATGGATTCAATTCAAGAAACACAAGCGCGCGCGCGCACACACACACATACACAGTGTTCAAACTCGTTTCCAAGTGCTATTCTTAATAACTCTTATTATTTCCTTGTTCTTAATTTTTTCCCTGTATTTTTTTAACAATCACATAAGCACCGAGTGATGTCTATGAAATTCCCATTAAAATTCGATTTCCTATAGATAAAAAATTAGCTCGAGGAAAAAAAAGCAATTTCTAATTGGTAGTACGATGTTTTCATTGTTGGATGAATTACAAAAATGAGCTATAAGAATTTTAACGGAAAACCAGTTTTCTGATAACAAACACTTAAACTCTTAGTGTTTGTTGAGGACAAAAGTTTTAAGGTCTCTTCTAAACCAAAACAAAATGAAATCCTAATTATCTCTTCCCTCAAGTGATCCTTTTTTGAGTCATTCAGAAGAAAAATTTCTTTCTCTCTCTCTCTCTCTCTGTTAGAATACAGAGAAAGAAAGAGAGGGAGATGGGTTTTATGAAAAGCTTTTGTTTTCTTCTCTGAGCGGTTGTAATTACCGTAAAAGCCAACTCGAATTCAGCGACGTGAAAAAGCGGTCATATAGTTTCACTTAAACGAAGGCTTCGTAAACAGCACTGACATCTCTCGAGACCATTTAGCAAGACGTCTCACGAAACACAAACTTCCTTTCATTAGCGGGAGGGCTAAATGGGTTTCTTCAGCCGCTGTAGATTGCGGTGTGTTTTTATTCCTCGTAGAAGACTGAGCCAAGGTTAAAAAAAGTGTTTGACAGGAAAAATGCAAAAGTTTCGCTCATTTCATAATCGAAGACAAAAAGAATTATTATGGAAACAAAGTTTTAAGAAGATGGCAGTGCGCAGAAAGTTAATTAAGACATCTGCCATGCAAACCGTGCATCAGGTAATTTTCTTCTCAGTGTAGGAGAAGTATTTGCATTTTGTGTAAAAGACATCCGAACTAGATTTTTAGGATCCTTCATTCCATGATGAGCTTGTGAGATACTTAAGTGAAAAGAAATTATTTTTATGATTGGAATTAAAGAAAGGAAGCAGTTCTATTTTAAAAGACGTTCCCCAATGGAGGATGTACAATAAACGATTTTAACCACGCAGGAAATCAAGAAACACATGTTGCCACTAATCCGGATAATACGATTCAAAACAGAATGTGAAGTTTTGAATCAAACGTTTCATACACTAGAACTTAGTGTAGATGATATCGCAACTACTAACTGAATGATAACATTCACAAGCGAGTGAGAAGTATTTTATTTTTTTTAATACTAAGATGAATCTACATAAAGCTGGACCAATGAAGGTGGCCAATTCCTCCTTTATTCAATGAACGGCTTCTAAGAATTCCGAAATTAAATATATTTCAATGCCATCCTCGAAGACTTATAAAGCTATCGTATATTAATATCATGATTCGGCTAAGATGGATCGGCTAAGCCCGAAGTCATGCTCTGATACAAGCATAGAATTTTTGAAGTCATTTCAGGCTTGCAATAACATTCATAAACGTCCATAGTACAGTAAGATTCGAAGATAGCTACAGTGTGAACCCATTTAATAATGATTTGTATTATCAAATGCTGAAATGCCCATCAGAGTATGACCATGAAATCGTTTTACTGCGAAAAAGGTCTTTAAGAACCTTTTTTAAATCATAAGATCGCAGCCGACTAAAAACTGCGTCACAAACCGAGATCACATACCAGTGTAGAGTAGTAGCACACTAGGCGTGTTCTTGCAGATGCTATCTGCAGAAAAAGAAAATATTAAAGCCATCGAAACTACTTTCATTTCAAAGAAAGAACAAAGTTATGTTGAGAATCACGCGATTTCGAATGTTATTTGTTCAGAAAATGCCAATCAGACTCATACTACCAGTGAACGTTTTCCATGGTTGTGCCTATTAAAAGGTTTAAAGAATGTGCTACTGCTTTCTCTTCTTGGAAGCTGGGCCAAATTTGGATACACGCTACTAACAATCGAAGACAACGCATAACTTTTAATTGAAAGTGTCATTTTCCCTCTCATTCTGTTTGAACACCGAAAATTACAGTAGCAGCGAGCAATTTATGGTTTGGAGAAGAGCTTCGGTACGATTTCACTTAGAATGGAAACTTTCACGAAACTTTATTACAATCGGGGTTAGTTAGCCCTTTTTTGGTGATTCATCGAACATTTGGAGAACATTTCACTGAATGTTTGTGGATTATTCGAAGATAGTTTACAGGAAAATAGGATTCGTGTGTCGCTCTGCATTGTAATTTCAGTGGAGATATAGTATGAATACAAAACTTTGTAATGATTTGATCTGGAGTGTTATTTCTATTTTTGCATTATAAAAACAAGAAACGAAAAACTAATATTTCAAATGTAGGAATCCAATTAAATTAACTTTAATTAAATTGACAAACTACTGTGCATCACTAAAACAAAAATAATAATCTGCACACCTTTTCTGTTATTACGTCACTTACATTTGCATATTAATATGATTTTCTGTGATTGAAACCTCTACAGATACATGAACTCCTGCTGGTTCAGTTACTCTGGCTCGCCTGTATTAAATTAATTTGTGGAGAACCTTTGGGGTCATTTTTATGATATTCCCAAAATATAAGTTTCAATTAATAACTGCCATAATTCAATTCCATTGCTGCTCTCTGATATGTGTTAGCAAACATCTTAAGAAAAAAAGGAAGGATGAAATTATATTCTGTTTACGAGACTACATCAGCGTAAAATTCCGAAAGCATAAAAATGTATTCTCATCAGTCATGAAGAAATGGCTGATTTATTTATACTGACAAGATTTCGGTCCTTCAGATATTTACTATGGCTGTCAAGAGCAATGTGTTTACGTTATTGTAGCCATCACTGACATCTATATATTGCTTCAGTAATGAGGAGATATTCCCCCATGACCAATGTCTTTCGTCTCTGTCCCGGCATAGCTGAATCGGTCACACTCATGTGCTGGATATACGGCAATTACTACAAGATTGATTCCGTGTTTCACTACACAAACTTGATTAATTAAAGCAGTTTATTGAAGTGATGTCGGTACACGTCACTCGAACATTTCCCTTTATCTGCGTTAGTTTAACAATTTCCTCGGGAACGAGCGGAATTGATGACTCTTTTAACTGTAATCAAATAAGCTGCTCGAAGCTCGCGAGAGACATGCACTTGTGGCTGTCTGTTGGGGAATATCTATTACTTCGCGCTCGCTACACTAAATACGAGGACAATCGGGACTTGCACTGCCTCTTCCTTCTCACAGATGCCTTTCGACGTTCATGGATAAAGGCACAGAAGTGTAGAGGTGAGAGAATGTTGCTTTCAAATTAATCGTCTTATCCGAGTGCTGCTGGTGCTCGAGATAAAAAAAATACCACGACCTTCCCTAGATACTGTCAGAAGCTTCGCATTACTCATACAAAATACATCGTTTAACTTTTTTTTAGGGGAGGGGGGTTATCAGTCATTAAATATTCGGTATCTGACACGCAAACATACGTGCATCCAGATGGACCAAGATACAAGTCCATCCGGATGACGCGCTTTCTGATTTATGAAACTACTTTCAAAGTTAGTGAGAATACACGTGACCCAATACTCATATATTTGTGGCTTACAGTATAAACTTCCAAAAGATGAGCTACATTGCTCAAGGAAGTTAATTGCCAATCGAGAACGCTGCTAATGCATCGACTTCAGCTCTACGTTTTACATTCTGTTGTCTCTCCACTAATCCACCGATGCCCATTACGTGGTATGTTCCTGCGCAATAAACAGAGACGTGAGTCCATTGAGAAATCGTGATGTCTTTTTAAGCTACCATTTCCGGTGACGATGGCTGTGTGATGTTGTTCATTCTGAACCGTGACAGAATACCGACCTCGTTTTGTAGTATTAATCGGCTCCGTCAGGAAGAATGTTGACAACTGAATGATTATGCTTGATTGCTGTGTGGGGGGGAGGGGGTGTTAATCATCCTCATAAACATGCTAACATGCTAGTAAGAACTTGGTAATCTAAGAAGCAACCTAATTAGAACATATTCTAAAGTAGGAGAGGTAAGGTGCTTATAATTTTAGATCTCTCATTTAGTATCAAGGCTCAAACTGTTTACTCTTCCACAGCTTGTATTTATATCAGAAAATAATTTTGGAAATTGGTTGATAGCTGCACTTTGCAAGAACAGCATAAGTTTACTTTAAGGGAGATTATTTTGAGCAGTTTGGTCACATTTTATGATATTACCGCAAGTTGGATAAAGAGAATGATACTGTTGCACTCTGCTAATAGGCTTAGCAAATGAAAGGCTGTTGCATAAATTATAAGATATATGAATGGAATATAAATTATTGACTTGGATAGAGAGCTATTGACGGATAGATATGAGAAAGTGACATAGGTGTTGAGTCTAACAGAGTTAAGGCGATCGGTAATGTTTCCCAGGCAGTGTTATTCAATCTACCTATTAATGATATTGGGAAAGACCTGACAGAAGATATTCAAATGTTTGCTGACGATGCAAACATAGGACAATCAACAATAATAGGTTGACTCGAAAAGGTCAAATGTGGTCAAATAATTGGTTGTCACTTCAATGTTAGAAAGTGTAAAGTTACTCAGTCTGGTATGATGGCGTTATGTTTAGATAACTTAAAACTGAGATCTTGGAGAAGTCAAAGCTCAAAGGTTACACAACAAATACAGCTCAGAGAATAATTCCTACGCTGAAATGGCATTCATATTTAACGATAAGAAGATCATTTTGCTTCTTTATAAGAATTTAACACGGATTTGATTTTGTTATCCGACCCTTAACTGTGTTTGAAATTACTGTTAACAAGTGTCGCCTTTTTCGTCAGTTTCAGTCCAAAAAGGACGCCAATGTACAACCTCTCTTGTGTGGGATTGAGGTGCAAAACAAATTAAATTAAAAATAAAGGGTGACATAATTTTCTGGCTTCGGAATATCAAATTTTTTTTCTTTATATCATACATTCCCTTCACAGACATAGTTACTTTTGCTTATCTAAACAACGTCCTATCACGGGTTAACAGCTGACTTTGAAAAGTTACAAAATTGTTCATCTATTAGTTAGAGTAAGATGCCGTATTACTTTTTCCAATTAACGCGAATAGGAAAAAAGGCATTTAGTGATATCACCACAAGTAGAACTATACTAAATACTTTCCTTCCGTGGTTCTGTCTAACGTGACTCATAACCAGCTAGACATTCTAAAAAATAAGACAACATAAAACAACATCTTCATTAGCAAGTTTGGTCGAGCTCGAATTTCAAGATTGACTTTAGACAATCTAACAATTGACAGATGAGATATTTTTCATTCATTTAAATTATATGTTTCGCTGCCGGTCTGGATGGCCGAGTGGTCAGCGTATCCTCTCTATCTCTCTCTAGCCAACCCGCAAGAGGTTGCGGGTTCGAATCCCGCTGGATTCGAACTCCCAAAACGCAATGAAGTACTTGCGTGACCATACGACATAATAATGACGTCAGATGTGAATAAGTAATTATATGTTGCGCGGATGTTATCTTCCGTTTTCAGTTACAAGCGTTATAGTCACAAACCTCGTAATCACTTCAGGAGATTAGACTGCAGCGGTGCAGAGGCGCCTCCGTAATGCTATCGGAAAAATGAGAAATGCCTTTTGGCTGAATAGCCCTTATGTTTGGGTTCCTTGTAGTTATAAGGGTTTTAACTGAATGTAAGCTAGCCTGTTACATACAGAGGTGCCAGCATTTTCTTCCCAGAAAGTCGGTTTCTATCCCTCTTATAACATTTAATGCAATGTTCCTGAAAGTACAAATTATACCATCCATGATTAGTAGAAACACTAATAATTTTTCAGAGAGGAAACTAAATATTCTTATATAAATTGTCTTATGATTATGAAGGGATTGTTAGCTGGTGATGGATAGAGAAGAATTGGTAATTTATTTGACAAGAGGACCACGTGAACTCTTGATAGGAAGCGAGGGAAATGATTAACTAGAAATCTTTCGCCTATGTGATGAAATTCATCTTATATCATATATGAATTATGTGTTCACGGTGGTATTCTACCAGCAGTCTGTTATTGGAAAGCCAGTAAGCTATCCACTCGACCAACTAGACCGGTAAATATGCAGTCCGATTCCATTTTATGCATTGTTTTCTAATATTGGAAACAACCAGAGAAATAAAGAGTGAAAAATCTAAAATAAAAACTATGCATTATTTTTTAATTTGGATCCACCAGCAAGACTAGTGGAGCCAACCCTACTCGTGTGAGCATATTCAAAATGTACATGTTTTAATGAGCGTATATTTTAAGTGACTCTTCACTCCATCGATCCTCAAACGGAATCTGTTGAGTATTTCCTACAGAAAACTCGCGTTTTTCCTCTTGCAAAATAGGCAAACCAGCCATACGCGGTTTACAGACAGTACATTGGCCTCAGTTGCTTCGGCCGTAAATCAAAACAACTATAATCACTTCACAGGTTGTGCTTTCATCGTTACCTTTTGCTGAAACAACAATCGTTGGTAAGAAGTGATTTATACTTGGAAGAAGCTGAAGGGCCATTATACACCTATATCATCATATGGCATCCTTTAGATAATTCAACATCTAAATGTATTCTTTCCACAGCCTCTTGTTGAATTTCAGTGGCACATTAATACAAACGCAGATAAAACAGATATCTTATTCCAGATGAAACAAAACTCTTATCCAATAGTAATTGGTAATAACGCCCTTGGATTGTGTTGAGTCATTTCGAAGTAATCGCACACATTTTCCATAGTTTCGTCACATTTTCTATGTGGATGGTCGTCCAAAGCAAATCTCTTTTGATTGAGTATTCTGATCGAGGTTCTTTCCTCTTTAAATCGAGAAATAAAAAAAATCAAGCATAACTCTGTCGTATATAATTACCATAAGAATATCGAGTATTTTACGGAAAGTACCCGTATATTTCCTATATGATATCTCCATATGCTGTTTAGGTAATCGTAAGATCCAATCGTCGTTTTGCCAATTGCGTCTGCTCTATCATAATGCTAATTATGATAGAGCAGACATTTATAAAAACATTTGAAAACAGACCTCGTGTACTTTGTATATTTTATAGTTCAATGTGCCATTTATATTTTCACAAGAGCTGCTTATACTATACCAAGTTTTCACATCTCGAAATAATTAGAACTTTGATGTGTTCGGAGTTCCATTCCTCGAATAGCAAGTGACGAGGAAAGGAGCATAAAAGATAATGAAAAGAATATTAGTTCGTGCAATCCTTCCCCCCCCTCTACTCTCTGATTGGAGGACAAAATGAATTAGCACTTTTACTCTGAAAAAAAAGTGATGTTGATCATCAAGAGGAACTTTTAGGAAAATTAGGTCGTAAATATTGAAGAGAAGGAGGCAACTATATTTGCTGCTAGCTCGTGTTACGTGATGACCTGTAATTAGAGACATTTTGTGGTTGTTGCGACATTAAAATATTAGAGAGTAATTCTATTATTATTATTATTATTATTATTATTACACATTTTTTCAGATGATTAGCGTATGGCTATTCTGAATTATATAAGATATTAATTAATTATATAATTAATAAGAGTATCAAAATTTTGAAAAACTTTTGAAACTTGTGCTAGTAAATTGTTCAGAGAATTTGGTATGCAGTTACACCGCATTACGCAGGTGTAGTTAGCACTGATACACCACATAAAGAGAGCAAACTGGGATCATCAATGTAAGGAATAAGAGTGCAAACATTTTCCATTTGTCTTTCAATGTTCGGTCTACTAATCATGAATGGGAATTACGAATTACTTTCTTGTTGGGTTTTGTTTGATTGACAAATGACATCACCGTCAGTGACACTTTTGTTTTTCGTACCAGAGTGGAATATGCCAGCATTTCAAAATGACATTTTCGTCTGTCTGGTGAGGGTAATTCGTCATTCTTTATGGCATAATTTACTAATAATTTACGAAAAATATTTATAAATATTTTAACATTCATTTCTTCAATATTCATTAATGTATTGGTTAGTTCCTTGCATTTCTTTAAATTTCAGTTCTTATTATGGGAGTGGTGGACAGTGCGAGTTGTGAAAAAAAAAGTGGTTGCATTCTATCGTAATGCACTGAAGTGAAGATTACTAAAGCAATGCATTCGTGCACTATGTTTGCTTATGGAAAATATTGTAAAATTTGCGCACTTCTGATGTATCATAATTGTTTCATAATGTTGACAGGAAATTTGAAGTGATTCACAGGAAATGAGATATTGCTAAAACTCATATAAAATTTAAATTAAATGTTGTATAAAGAGAAATGGAAACTTTTTGATAAAAGAAATCGTTTGTTTGAAAATATTTCTATGCTTAACTAAAATATCAGTAATGCGTGATTTTTTTTCTGGGATATGTTTTCATTATACAAAAACGTTCCGATTCCTCTTCCTGCAGAAAATTCAACCATAGATTTCGAAGTTGTTGGTTTTTCTACATTTCATTTGGGACACTCAAAATGTTCTTACCCAAGCATTTTTTAGTGTCTCAAATGAACTTTAGCGAAACCTACAACTTCGAAATCTGTGCTTGAATATTTCTGAAAAGCAGCTATTCAGTGACATTCTTCGCCCATCCTTGTAGACATTTTAATGAAGTTCACGACTCAAAGAAAATGCCCACCAAGTTGAAAGCGCAACTTGATTCATTTCAGATTTACATTTGCTGCTTGGAACAGAAGTGATCGATTGCAATTAAATAATTTCATCTGATGCGGGAAGGCATGCTAATTTGTATGGTATTAATTGTATATGTTGTTCGACCTGTTTGATTGTGTAGCAGAAATAAAATCTCAAGTTTCTCTGAAGAAAATGTTGTCATCTCCTTTGGTCAACTTACATATGTTTTAAGAGAATCCTACCAATTAAAGGTTTTTCAGTAGTTTTTCGTATGTTTAATACTTCGAATGATTTAAGAGATTAATAATTTTGGAAAGTTGTTCAAGAGACAAAACATAGTGCTTCCAGTAAGCAAACTTGTGTTTTTCCGCTTGCAGATGATCACTTCCAACTAAAGACAAAAAAGCCGGTAAGTTGAAAAGCAAAAAATAAAATAAAAGCAAAAAAAAAAACACAAAAAAAAACTATCCACTCTGCCAACCGGGCTGATTCACAGAGTGGATTTGAAATATACCTTTTGACTCGAAAGAAATATGTCACGTCTTGCTTGAAGATGTGCTTATTGTTTCAGTAGTCACTACTGACCAAAGACACACTGTTAGGCCACAGACATAAGAAGTTAATGGAATATTCATTAATCCAGTGAATTCCTAAAGAGATTTTTCCTGATACATTCTTCTTAAGGAACCAACGTGCAATGCGCAGTTGCAGTGCCTAACAGAGGCCGCCACAGAACTCGTCTTTACAGGACATCATTCAAAACAAGACCAGTTTTCCCTTCTTGGAATTACTCTAACGTCCCGTCTTTCTTAACATAAACACATCACAGGCATCACCTGCTTTGCTCAGCATCACCAAAATTTTTTTCTCTTTCGCTACAAGAATAATTTTCTTCTTAACAGATGGTGACTATACAATTTGTAAATTCTTACAACCGTTGGATACTGTTCTCATATGAGATGTATCCTTAAAATTACTTTACCCATTACAGAAGCGAGATAAGCTAATTCTTGATAATATTTCACAATTTTATAACATCTTTTATACAGAGCTCAGTTGTTGTATATTCCATTTTTAAAATATTTCATGGATACATGATCGAAATTGGCATTAATGGACAGCGTTTGTTCATCAGAACTGGGCGAGTTGCTGATTCTGATATTGGCAGAATTCGCAGTGGTATGAAGGAAGACGGTTGCTTTCTTTTTGTTCTGTACTGGTCGCATGTCTATATAGTCGCATGCCCGTATGTAAAAAACGTAAAATAATAATAGCTTTTAATTCAGTAGTCGGTATGTGTAGATTTAAAAAAAAATTAGCATGAACTCAGATACTTTTAGCTGTTCGTAGTTTTCATCTTTCTGAATGTGATGGAGGCTACCTCTTTCATTGCTGAATTACCCCCCCCCCCCCCAAAATGAATTTACTAAATCTCGTGAATGAGATTAGCATAAAAAGAGTGTTCACTTCTTCGCAGTTTGTACTTCATCTTATTCCACCTCTTACACGTATTGTTTTTTTTACATTTTACTGTCCTTAAATAAGTGAAGAAATGGGGACTCACCTGTCTTCGATGAGGAACATATCACCCGAAGAATTAATGCATTCTCCTTTGCTTGAAAAGTTTTTCCCATCAATTGTGATTGGAGGATGAATTCCCTTTTCGAACCAAGTACCGGACCACTTGCTGGGGAATCGACAGTCGGGGGATACTACCAAAATGAACAAAAATTTAAGTTGTATTCGTATATTACTTATAAATCAATTTTGAATTAGTTATTTTATACGAAAAGAAACTAAAAATTCTTTCACACTTTCTAAAAAAATGAATAGTGAGAATGCAAAAATGAAATTTTCTTTATGAAGAGAGACGTCTGTTTGAAAACATGATATTGATTATTAATAAAGATATTATCATCTTGCCATAGTAATATCACAGTTAATAATTAAAAATATTAGGGAAAGTGTTCCTTAAGTATGTGCTGTTTGTTTTTGTATTGTAAATGGACTTTTCAGAGGCCGACGTTTAGTAAACCAGCTTATGATTGATTAGGAAATGGTATATAAAGTCAGCAAAAACTGAACGGAACACAGAATTTTTAACATCTCAAATCAACAGTCATATGATGCCGATTAAATAGGAGGAGTTCGTGCATAAATGTGAGTCATTATTCGGAGGTGAAATAGCTTCCAGAGAGAAAGCAATTAGTTGGAATACAGACTAGAAATCGAGCGCCATGCGTGTGTTTCTAAGGTACTTTGACTGTTTTGAATTAAGAAAATCTCTTGTGGAACATTTAATAGGACCTTTTCAATTGTAGGCGTGTTAGCTGGTGATAAAAAACAATGAGTAGCATACTTTTCGCTCTGACAAAACAGAAAAATCGACCAGAAAACAGGAAATTGATAAATATAAATTATTATTATCATCATACTTTTAGTTGCTTGTATTGTAATTTATTTAATACTAAAAGTTGAATATTAAATATTAATACATGATAAAAACGGAGTTTACGTGGGAATCTTCCTTGTGTGAACAACTTGGATAACGCTACGGAGGTAAAAGCGAAGTAGAAAAACTAATTTTGTGGGCACTGTTTTATATAAAATAAAACACCAAGTATTGTTACTTCAAGAAGGAGAACCTTCATAGGGAAGACCTGGAGTGGCATGCAGTAGTGGCGAGTTTTGAAAAGATTGAAATCTACCACTTTTTTTGTAAATTTAGAAGAAATGGAGTATGAAATTCGCGTTTTGTTTTCAAAGAAAAGCAACTCAAAGATTGCTTTATTTTGATGCAACATAATTTTGATAAAGGAAAGTAAGAGATCGACTAGCGAGTATCTTTAGCTAAAGAATGTTATCGTAATTCATCATTGTCACGGAAAGCGATTTTCAAAATGAATTCGCTTACTGCCTTTTATTTTAGTGATTATCCTTGAATGTCCACGTGCAGTGGCGCACCCGGGGGGGGGGGGGGCAAAGAGCTCGGGCACCCCAGAGGAAAAGGAAAAAAACACGGGAACATTTTCCAAGAATCTTTTCCTAATCAATAAAATTATACTTTTTTTTATTTATATTGTGTCATGTCTTCTATTTCTATACTACTTATGAATTAGCAATCATTGCAGATGCTCAGTCATAGGTCGTATGCAATGCGTAGTGTGTATTCTCAAATCGTCTACTCAACTCGCCCCCTCCCCCCAAGATTAAATCCAGAGTGCGCTACTGTCCACATGCAATGTGAAAAATCATCCTCATTATCTTTTCTAGGGTGTCAGTACCGACACTGGATGGCCAAGATGAGATCGCCTTAATTGGTTCTTTGACCAACGGTCAAAAGTTAAAGTTCTTTGATTAATTTCTGTAGTATTACTGAATTGTACTGTATAACTCTTATTCCACTCCCGGTGTAAATGGGCTGCATTTCCTTAACATATATTGGATCATATTAAAAAAATGTTAGTAATCTTCTCCAGTTTCTTTGCTTACTGCAGTATATATCGTATTGAATATACCTTATCAGATCAAAAATATCTGGAAGCCTTCTTATCCCAGCTCACACTCTGATATGGAAGGGATTACAATATTCAAAATGTGGAACTGGTCCATCCTTTACTGCAATAATAGCCTCTTCCGGGAAGGTGTTTCGCTAGATTTTGGTAGGTTGCTGCGATAATTCTCTGCATTCTTCCAGAAGAGCCTGAATTAGTGATGTGGGTCAATGACGATTTTGTCTGGCTTGATCACCTTTCCAGTTCATTTCACAGGTGCTAGATGAGTTTAGGATCACAGCTAAAACCGTTCATCCTAATCTCTTTGGGGAATTAGAAGGCGTCAGATGATTCCACGTTTCATTTTTTATGATATTTTACTTCGATTCTACATGTAAATTGTTACTTACTCCTCCCAACTTATGTTCTCAGTTACTCCTCATCTGTAGGAAGAACAACTCTTCTCACATACCGGATCATAAATTACTATTTTAATATATAAATTTGCTATTTCCAATGAATTTTATTCTTCTGAATGAATCAGATGCATTTGTTATTATATTTTGAACTGCACTTCTTCTTCTGTTTGCTGCAATGAGAACCACAGCTATGCTTTTCAGAGAAGCAAAATTTATACAAGCTCCATTGACCAATTTAGTAAGTTGCCCCTAATTTATGCGCTCATTTTACAAATGACAAAAATAATTTTCGATCAAACGAGCATTGCAATTCAACTGTATACATTAATGAAACATATTCAATGGATCTTCTTCGAGGTTTTAAAATTAAAGTATTTATATGCCGAATGAAGTATTCTTGACGCAAAATACTCCTTCAGGAAACTGAAGCCTTTTATTACTTGCTTGAAAATGTTGACAGGATGGAATAATAGGTCATTATCGTCTTTCGTATATTTTACGCAACCGAGGCGGAAGAAAGAAGCAATTTTTAAGATCTTTTGTAGTGACACTTTGATCACATCTTTGTAAAGTTTTCAGCCGGAGTGATTAATAATACCTAGTTATAATGTAATCTGGCTGAGAGAGCAGCGAAAGTTGGCTGACGTTAAAGATTTATTACTAAACATCTAAAGTGATGTCATTATTTTTATACTGTTAATGAAACGAGGTCTTAATTTCATTATTACTTCTGCTTGTGGACTTCGAGATTTATTTGCTACCAACGTCAGTCATAAATACGAATTATGACCGATCTCGGGTGTTTATTAAGCTCTCTTCCAGTGTTGAGGTTCGAAATTCTACTGTGTCGAGTTTCTTAGTGAAAAAGAAGTTATTAGAAATGATCAGCGTAAAATAAAGTAAAAAGAATTATCGCTTTCAATGATTTAAAAGCGATGATTTCGATCTCTCCTTATACTGATAGCAATAAGTATTTTTACTGTTATATTCATTGCTATACAGTATGTTGTTCCTATTGTTTTTCTTTTCTGTAGCGTTGACATGCAGTATCCTCCTTACTGAAGTGAATTATTTTAAGCAATCACGCATCACCGGAATAGGAAAACACTCGTATGATTTTTCAGTGAATCTATGGTAGTTTACATAAATGTAATTTCCTACTGTGAAGATTAGCAGATGAATTCATTGTGTTCAGCTAGTTGGATAAAGAGACATGCAAAGTTGAAATATTTTAATATCCGTTAATATCATTAATGTCTTTGATTTTTTTCAGCAGGGGCAGTTATACAAAAGTCTCATCTTGAGAAGCAGTAGGAGAGGATTCTTTTCGTTACTACTTCACAAATTTTCTGCTTTGTTGAGTGGAAGAGGAGACTCTTCCGCACAACAATATTTAGTAAGTGACTATCTAAACTTGCTTAAGATTGCCACTTATTTTGCACTAGGAGATTCTTTAGTGAGAACTCTATTATGTTATTAAAATGCATCAAATGCAATAACTGCAGTTCTCGTAAATGTGTTTTTCTAATGTAAATCCGGTTCACGTAAGTGAGCTGGATTCACAAACAGTGGATGGATTAAGGGTCAGATATATTGGAATCCCTGCTCTAGAGACGACACATGCACCCTCTTTAGTCCCCCCCGGGGCTAAATCCGATATGCAAAGAGATTGTTTATACCAAGGATAAAATTTGTTTCCACCCATTCAGAACATTTATGTCACTGTGGGAGTCGAATCCCGCATCTTATTGGTCGAAGAGTGGATGGGATAACTCAGTGAGGCCGGAAATAACTTTCTGTTGTTATATAATTCTTGAGATAGAACATTAATCCAGATATTAGTTGGATGAGTAGTTTGAATTATGTAGAGGCGACTAAGGTTATGATGCGAGTCTTTTATGTTTGTAAATTGCGTATATTCTGTGCTCTGTTTGATTAACTTATATATTTTGAACAAGCCTTGCGACTTTCAATTAAGACAACGTACTCGTAACTCACTCCAAGTTTTTTTAAAGACTTTTTAGATATTTTAGATATTTTTTGTCCCAATAAGTAGGCATTTGAAACAAAGTCTTTTCAAGTGTATATTGTTGTAAATTATAAATCGGTTAAAGTGTAAACCCTGTATCAACTTTCTGAAAAATAAGATTAGTTCCAATAATATATATTTTATTAATTTACAAGACAATAGTCTCGTTATTCAAATATGAGCATGTTTTTTTTTTTTTTTTTTTTTTTTTTTTTTTTTTACAATACGACTATTTGCGTGCGTTATGAGCTTCATGTAAATGCTTAACGATTGCATTTCGGGAAATTTTTGGAATGAGACGAAGACTCTTTTAAAACACTTAAAGAGAATTTCATGTTGATAGCACAATTTGGTTTGCAGAAATAATTTTGGATTAATGAGAATTGTTTCATGAGTTCAGGCAATGGAAAGTGCGCTCGCTCCGCACACGCTATAGAGAACTCTCCAGTCTTGTGCTTGATGGTATTTTTTACCTGTTGGATTAGTGGCTAACTAGAGATTCTGTATTATGCACGTGATCTATTTGGAATCCAATGAACAGTCAGTGAAAGTTGTGTAACTGGTGTAGAATAATAGTAAGTAATCACATCGGTTAGAAATGATTGAAGTTTAGAATGTTCGTATTATCAGTTATCAGAATTTAATTGCAGGGTTAGCTGTCACCAGTTTGAATTTGATAAATGAGCTATTGTTTGACATGTATCGGAGCTAGTAGCAGTTGGAATTATATGTTAGCATCCTCGTTCAATTCCGGCTCTGCAGAACTGTTAATTAATCTGTGTTGTGTTCGGATAGTAATATACTCACTGAAAATTTGGGTCCGATAACTCTAGGATATGATCCAGAATTCTGATATTTTAATATCTAGTGATAGCTGACTTACCATAAATAAAGGTCGCTAACGATTTGGAAATGACACTCATTTCCAAATTGCTAACCTTCATTAGTTAAAGTAACACATACGTTTATTAATATACTGTACAGGGTGACCATAAAATAACTTTCCCACTTTGGAGGCATCTGTAGCTAAAACCAATAAACGGAATGAGACTAACTTTTATATTGAGACTTTTGAAGGCATGGGGAGATGATTTCCGCGAAAAAAAAATTTACTACTAAAAGTCGCCGATAGGGAAAACTTTGGCGCTGGCGTAGCCGAAAACAAGCGGATAATTGTTTAAAGGCAGATAAAATGGAATAATAACATTTCGACGGTGTAAGCGACAGCCTCGTCACTCATTCCAGCTGGATATGTGGTGCGTTACAATGATAATAATAATAATAATAATTAAACTAAAAAAACAGCTTGCTAGAGACACAGAAATTAATGTAGTGATTGAACTCACAGGAAATAATGTTTTATTCATCAGAATCAGGGTCCCCTGGACCACATACTGATTTTCAATGTTCTGACCTTTCTTGTGTACAACAAATTGCATCCGGTGTGCGATATGCTCTACAGCTGAGCGTAAGGAGTCGGATTGGATGTTCATAACAGCCAGTTTTATGTTCTGTTTCAAGACATGCAAGTTCGGAACGCCACCTACGTACACAACGGATTTCAAATACCCCCCACAGCCAAAAGTCACATGGAGTAATGTCCGGGGATCGAGGCGGCCATGCCGTCGTAAAAGGCGTTGCACTGAACGTTCAATGTGTAGCCGTGCTCCATCCTTCATAAAAAGTATGGAGTCCAAACATTGTCATTTCTGCATTGCAGGAATGATAAAATTTTCAAGCATTCGTCGATAAATCTCTCCAGTAACGGAGGAGGACCTATAAGGGTAATACGCTCAAAAAAGTATGGTCCTATTGTGAAATCGGCTGTGAAGCCACACCACACGGTTACTTTTGGAGAATGCAGTAGTACTTGCTGGATCCCTTGGAGATATTCAAATGCCCAAATTCTGCAGTTGTGAGTGCAGGAATGATCCATTCAGATAAAAATGAGCCTCATCACTCCACAATATTCTCCAAGGCCAGTCATTGTCGACCTCCATTCGGACAAGAAACGTTAGCGCGAAGGTCATGCGCTTATCATAATCTGCGGTAGTTAGTGCTTCTTGCACTCGACAGAATTTATACGGATAGAAGTGAATCATTTTTTGTAAGATTTTCCAGACTGTACTATAAACCATATCAATTTTACGAGCTATGACACGAGCGCTTGGACCAGTACTGGTCCCTGTGTCGTCGAACACTGCAGTAGCAACGTCTCTTACTGTCTCTTCTTGCACTGCTTTCCGTCCTCTGCCAGGTCTAACTCCTAGTGATCCAGTTTCTTCAAACTTCTTAATCATAGCTCTCAGTGCTACAGCTGACATAGGACCTGTACGCAGGTTATGAAGCCTCCTAAATTCCCGAAGGGCCGCTTCGGCATCGCACTGTTTAAGGTAAAACAACTTAACAAGTGAAGCATGCTGAGGCAAGGTAGGATGCATATTGAGCACAATTTGTCTGTCATTCGAATAACTGCATGAACGTTTTCAGTCCCTTTTTTAAGTGGAATTAGTGGCGATGCTGTCACGTACGCACAGTCAAATTTGCATAATCCTTTTTACCTACGTTTACTGCAAATATTTGAACTTTCAGCTTTCAGCTCCGCCAGCGCCAAAATTTCCCCTATCGGTGGCTTTTGGTACTAAATCTTTATTTCGCGGAATTCATCTCCCCATGCCTTCGAAAGTCTCAATATAAAATGTGGTCTCATTCCGTGTATTGGTTTCAGCTACAGATACTTCCAAAGAGAGAAAGTTAATTTATGGCCACCCTGTCTTTCGTTTATTAAGAATTCAGATAAAAAAATATATAAATACAACTATAATATTAATATTAATAATAAAACTTTTATTGGAAAATCTTTCGGTAACTTCGCTGAATACTCCTCCACCTAGTTTATGGATGCAACCTATGTTTCATTGAAACGATGGAAAAAGTAAAACAAAATGGTAGGTTCGCACGTAGTGGAGTAGAATAACCTCCTTCGATGAGTCCTTCGAGGTGTCCTTGAAAGCCAAAATAATGGAGTGTTAATCTCCCACCAGTCATTGATGAAAATGTGAGTAAAAATGTGGAAGAAAAATGTAGTTTCATGACTTGTTGGAATGCATTAATATTAAAAGTCTACTCAATGTAGAGAAGGTGTAATTAGGCAGACCCTAAATTATCCAGATACCTGTTAATCATACAGGATGCATTTTTTGGCCGAGCATAATGAATATTGCTCCTCGTGCACTCAAGAATGTCTTGTTTTCTTGTGGTATCTCTACTTTTCTATCTGTAAAACGGGCAAATTTTGTGAAGTTATACAGAAAACGAAGTAATTTGAAGTGGTATCCTACATCTCTTAAGATACTCATTTCGAATATTCTTGGAACTGTACTTTCAGAATGAGACGTTATCTGAATAATCTACAAACATCAGCCCTGTGCCTGGTGAACACAGAATTAAATTATAACGAAATTCAACCCTGAAGTTATTTTTAATTCCCCTGAATCATTTATAGATTCTTTCTTTTACCTTATGGGAGTTCGCCGCATTATTTATAATTTTAGTATTCTTAAAAGTCAATCACTCGATAATTGTTCCTTTCAGATGGAGTTTCACGCCTTTACTACTTAATTTTTTTCTAGGTTTAGTAACGATATATTACGGTGTAAATTATATTTAATTTTTCGATTTTTTAGCACTGACTGCAGACAAACCATTCGGCTGGTATCACATTATTTATGATGATGGCTAAAGCAACCACGGGTGCGAAGCCAATGTATGATATTGTGACTATTAAGTCATAATATACCGGTTAAGTTCTGGTTGGTTTTATTGTTTGCAGAAAGAACTCGTCCACTTATACATTGTTCAGGTTTTCACCTTGGGTTGATAAACTGTTTGCATCCTGGAGGATTTAAACCAGGTGTTTTCAAAAAAGAAAATCGTCATTACAGACTGAGTTATAGAGGTTCGCCCCGAACAAATCATGATCATCACTTTTCATACATGATTTTCTGCTGTTCATCCTAATGAGTTTTCTGCTGTTCATCCTAATGAGTTTTCTGTGTTGTTCTTCCGGCCGAATCCCATTTCTAGTGATAGAATAAATTGCAAATTTTAATGTAGAATAGGATCCTGAATTATTTCTTCCTGATGTTCACTCCTTAGAAAAATCCCTTTTATAAAAATTCTTAAATTATAAGGACTTCTTATAATTTAAGAATTTACAATGAATACACCCCGCAAATGAAGATAGATACACAACTATTTGCAGATGATCAAATAGTATTAGATACATCAGAAGATGACTTACAAAGATCATTAAAATCATTAAAGGATATCTCAAAGCAATATAATATGACAATATCTAAAGAAAAAACAAAACTAATGGCATTCAAAGGCGAAAACCCAATAAGAAGTAAAATAGTGATAGATAATAAAATACTAGAACAAGTAAACACTTTCAGATACTTCGGATGTGATCTATCATACGAAGAAGAAAAAGACATAGACACTAAAATATCAAACTTTGTCAAAGTAAATGGCATAATAAATAGTATATTTAAGCCATCCCTGGTACAAAAACACACTAGAATCAGACTATATAATGTCTTGTCAAAACCAACTCTACTATACGGAAGCGAAACATGGACCATGAAAAGGAAAGATGAAAAACGAATTCAAACAGCAGAAATGAAGTTCCTCAGAAAAACAGCTGGATATACCAAGTGGGACCACAAAACAAATGAAGAAATCTTGCAATCCCTGAAAATAAAACCAATTAATTACTACATAAGACAGTATAAACAAAAATGGCTAGAACATTTAAATTGAATGGAAAACACCAGACTACCAAAAAATATTATACAGATACAAAATAAGTGGAAAAAGAAGAATCGGAAGACCCAGAAAGAGATGGCATGAGACCAGAACAGGCCACTTGGCCTAAATTCCATGTTAGGAAGAAGACAATGAATACTTAAATGTGGAGCTTTAAAATATATTCTGAGAACAAGGTCCTTGCGAAATTGGCTTGAAAAATCTTCCTGTAGAATAAACAAATTCAAATAATTTAGAAGAATCCTCAGTATCCTCAATATACAATTTCCTGTCTTTTTTTGTAGTGGGTAGTGGGTTCGAATATCATTTCACGCATGGATGATTACCCTGTTTATTGGAAGAAGCCTGAATAGCTCGAAAACATTATTCCGTATTCAGTCGGTAGAGTAAGGTTTGTTTAAGTTAAGGGATATTACATCCCATATCGTTTCTTAGCCGAATAAGAAACTCAAAGAGTTTCATGCCGAATATAGTAGAAACTGTATAAAGTTCGGCGATTCCAAACGTAAGCAAATACCTGGATACTGCAGCAACTGACCCTTACGGTAGTGCAAGCTGAGGCAACTCATGTCAAAGGTGTAGCAAGCTCCGATCACTGTTCTTGATATTTACCCATAATGTGAACTTAGCTCCTAGGAGCTGTATTACTGTTCACATTATGATAGAAGGTCACTACCCAGACCGGTTTCAACCTTATGTATAGGTGAAGCGGGCTCTAAAAATAAGACGATCCCGAAAGATCGCCCAACTCAGCGTTGTTCCACTCGATGACAGGCTCACCCCGTCACCGAGAAGAACTTCTCAGCATTGGCTCTACCCAGTGGCAGGCTCACCCCACCACCAAGCAGATCCATAATATCAGCGGTGGCGTCACTCAGAGACATGCAAAAACCTACCTCCAAGCGGAGCCTCTCAATGCCAGATCCGCCACGAACCGGTTTCCACCCTCATTGGGGTCTCATCAGTGAGTAGGTAGACCTAGTTAATACCAAGTTTGTAGCGAACAGAACTTACAACCCACCCTTCTATGAGTATTGCCGAGAGGTGTCCTAATAAATTATTAGATACATGAAGAGCCAAAGGCTTCAATTCGGCGACATATGACTTGTTTAAGTTAAGGGATATTACATCCCATATCGTTAGAGTAAGGTATCGGTAGAGTAAGGTTTGGAGAATATAATCTCTGCTCACCCATGATATTAAAATGTTCTACAATTCTGCAACCTTTCGCGGATGAAATTTTCTTATAAAATATAATATTTGGTAGGAATGTACAAAATAGATTCTATTGGAGGGTATGTTTCGAAATTTTGTGTTATGAATGATACCCTGGTACGTATGCTTTATTAAAATTATATCTGAAAGACGAAAGTTTTAAAAAATGCTGGAATATACAATGCCGAATAACTAGGATTTCAAAGTTAATTTTAATTTTTTTTTCAATTATATAAAGATGTATTAAACACTGAAACGAGTTTCAGACTAATATATTTTTTTTAAATACGCAGTTAGTAAATCTGTTTTGTTTGAAAAAAGCCATTTAGTTTATGACAGACTTGGAATGAACTGGAACGAATGAATTCCTAAAAAGTTTTGATTGGTTTTGTGGTTTCAAAAATTTCAATACAAACTGACGCATCCAATGCTAAGTTGAAACCAAGAATACATCAGCAGTAACGTCAAGAGCTTTCCGTTTAGATATGATTAATTCTTGAGTTTAAAGTTTTCCAATTTCCTCCTACGGATTCTTTTAAAGCCTCTGTTTTTTCCCTTGATTCTAACTGGAGCATGACGGCACTTAAGTTGGCGATATTCAGATACAGCCAGCCATCTGAGACCGAAGATATTTCTTGTTTGTAAGAGTTTCAAGTGGCGGAAATATTGGAATTATTAATCATTGTTTTTAACAACAGTTTCGTAAAGATCGGTCTCATATTTAGGTTTTCGTCATCGATTACTTGTGTCTCTTCCTTTCGACTGTCTGGAGCCAAACGAAGTTCATTCTGTGGCTTTCTCCTTATTAATTTAGCAACGATTCAGCCGAGTGTGACTGTGTGGTTCATAAAGAGAATTCTGACCTTGTGCAATGATGTTTATGGGGGAGAGAAATGGATTTCGTCTTTTACAGTATTCTAACTTCTGTTTGGATTGGCAAGAAAGTTTTCTTTAAATACAGAGAAAAATTACCAGTATCTGATTATCAAGACTACAGAAGAATGCATCAATCACTTAGACATCCATAATGTCTAAATTATAGCTTTTCTATTCATAATGCAATAGGACTTGAAGGGACTCAGTTAAATATATTAATTAGGAAAATTATCATTAATAAAGGTTACAGAAATGTAGACGGCTTATAAAACTGACGGACGATAGTCATTAGTAGAACCGTAACAAATAAATCACACTCAGTTATATTAATTGGCTTACTGACAATCGATTGCTTCCAGACTCCTTTTACATAGACGGTCAATTTCAGGTTCTACCGTCGTTATAGATATCGTGACCCTTTCAAATCAATAAAATGCGAGCAATATCCAGTAACCCTGAGAAAGGTATAATATTCATGCCTCCTGGCTTGAACCTCTTTGTCATCTTAAACAACAGTTTAACAGTTTAAGTTCTGTGCAAAGCTAGAAGAACGAAACAAGTTCACTCACCAAAAGATTAATTTTGCTATTGTCACGTTATACCAAAAACCATTCGAATTATTGCTGCAGGTATGTTAAAACGAACCATACCGTTTCTGTTTAATTAAAATATTTATAACATTGAAATAAAAGCGCTTTGCCTCTGCTGTAACGAGCACATTTTAATAGAAACAATTGTAATACATAAAACGTATGATGAATTCAAAATATGAAATTGCACTTGTTACTCCAAAATTCTCATTCGATTAAGAAATATAAAAAGAAATAGCAACTACATCCTGTAAATCCCTGAGGAAATGGCACTTGCATTCGTATCACTAGGCAACCTGAACAATGACGTTTATTTATAACTTCGATTCTTCTAGTCATTGACTGGAGTAAATTTTTCCTATGCCTTACTTGTAACTGTTTCCGAGTTGTTCGAGCACTGGCACGGGAAAATAGAGTTTTTCTCCTTGAAATTATGGTTTTTAATTCCTCTACCCAAGAAAATCGACCTTAAAACTCTCACTATTTCAGAAAATAAATATAGTATTAGAGTTAGGTTAACAAATGGCGGCAGTTGTATGGTGTACTCCTGAAGCATGTTGATAGCATTGGACTAACTGGTCAGTGATTGGTTAAGAGTGGAGTTGACTCAAACTTAAAAACATTAGGGCTGAATAGCCTCGCGTACTCCATTTCGGAAAAAAATATCGTCAGCGGTTTTTCACACACACGCACTCCCCCACCATACATACACACGCACGCACGCACAGGTTGTAAAAATTTGCATATTGAGTAACTCTGACTAGACTAAGGGGATAAATAATGGACCCCGGTCAGCAGGGCGGTGCTTTCACACCGAGTAAAAATTGACAATCGTCTACCACTTAAAGACTATTCACAAACATTCATACAGGAGAATTTAAAGCCATAACTTACTATTTGGAGAAAGAAGATATCCACTCCAGTCTTTGCATGTGAGTGAGAAACACATTTATGTGCTGATACTGACTACACACACATATATATCTAACCTTGGTGATCGAAATATAAACCTATACATCAACAGATAATGATTCGATAGACTTGGTGTCGAGAATATGAACCCCTCCTTGGTGAATATCAAGGAGCAGGAATTTTTTTCCGCCATTTAAAGATAACTGCTTCATCGAAGATAAACATTATTTTACGGCATCTGCACTTCCAACTTCTTTTCGGAGGCTGACTCAAAATCACTGTACCATCAGTTGGTGCGTGTTTCGCTCGTAACGACTGTTGACTGCGTGACTTTCATCACATGCGTTCTACCACGCGTTATCTGCAGCACAAACGGGTTGCGATTCCTTCCCACCCCGTTAAATGCCTCATCCTACTTGTAGCTGCTAAATTATTTAAGTGACATGTCTTTCTCCCTCGAGTGGCTTGTTTACCGTTGTGAATTCTATAATTGCATTCCGGAAGGAAGGGAGACACGCAGGCGCGAGACATCTGCAGAATAAATTACTCTTCTCTGTTTCACACGTACCTCTTTGTACAATAGGAAAGCAATTTACTAAGAATGAACAATGAGCGAGTGCATGTGGGAATCAATTCTAGACTTAGTCTGATGTACAAAAGATTTCACTAAGTGGGGATTTGTCTCAAGTGACTTTTGCTACTGATAAGTAAGGGAAAATAAGAATTCAGAAAAATTACTGTTTTTATAAATAACACAACTGTTATATGCAAAAACTGACACGAATACCGATCATTGTTAAACAAGGAAATAAAGGTTTTTCATATTGTGTGGTGCTATCACTCATTTCCGCAATAACTGCGCTTAGAGCCGTTTTAAGTCTTTCACATATCAATTCGATTTGTTTAGTCAGTTCCTCTTGACGTACACGTTATTTCTTAGATCAGACTACACAAATTTTGCTGAAATCAGTACTTGGAATCATTGTAGTTTAAATGGGACTACTGTTAGCGAATTAAATTAAAATTAAAGTTAAGATTGTGTACAAAATATATGCGAACAAAAAGCAGCTCCGTCCAGTTAGTATTTTGTATAATATTTCACTATACAATAATTCTATTACGAAGGACGTTTCCATGATTATCAAGGACCATTTACATGTTTGTTGACTACATGTACATACACAGCGAATATCAAATATACTATAGATATATTTTTGTTTCCTAATTTTGCAATATATCGACCTACTAAAGCAGTACTTCCCATACTCATGGATGTAAAGGCCCCTTTGGAAAAATTAAAATATTTCACGGCCCCATCGAAACATTTCACAGCCCTCATCGAAGAAAAACAAATCGTAATACAGACATATATCATTATAATATTTATTGTATTTATATTTAATACCAAACATACACAGCGAATATTGCAAAAATCAAATGGAAATATAACATTTTTAGCAATTTACATACACATTTGAGATGGCACATTATCTCATATTTTTATATAGATAGATACATTGTTATTGTACATTTGCAGTGCAAGCACATGAAATGTAAAACGATTAGTATAAACAAAGTAAGAATTAAAAACATAAAAGATTGTGTACAAAATATGTGCACAAAAAAGTCAATATCAGGTGAAATATTTGAAACTGCAACACTAGCAATGAAACATTCATTTAAAGCGCGAAAAACTGGCCGTTTTAAATGAGCCCAAGATTTTGCGTTTGTAAGCTTTTTTGTGCTTCTTATCAATACCTTTGAAATGAAACTTATATGAATAAGCATATATTTACTAATATTCATTAAGCGCCGAAATGCACAGGAAGCAAAATTTGTGAACCAACACCATGTGTGATTTTTTCCATTAAAATATAAAAAATAACAAAAAAGAAATAATAAAAATTAAATAAGTTTCTTTTAAGATAAAAAAAAAAACGATTTAGTCTTTAAACGTTTAAAATTTGTTTTCATTATTTCACGGTACCCTCAACAAAACTAACGTTCTCCCTTGAGGGGACGCGGCCCACAGTTTGGGAAGCGCTGTACTAAAGGACAAAATTAAGATGATTTGACAAAATTTAGTGGAAATCCTAAACTTCATTAAATTCTGCTAGCCAGAGAGTAGTCACTACTTAGCAGCATTGTAAAGTCTTACCACAGAAATCATTCGATTCAAACAGAACTTCCGATGATAAGGTATATACTAATACTAAGCTTAAATGCTTAATTTCAATAAAATCGCTTAAACAAAAGCAGAGCCATGGCACGAGGGCAGAACGGCAGAACAAAAAGGAATTTAATAGGTACTTTGCGAAACGCACTTAATGAGAATTCCAGAAACGAAATACCATTTAATAAAAGAATCATGATGAGCGTCGGTTATATTAAAACGAATTCTGCACAGCATAAATGAAAATTAACATTATCCTCGTTCAATACACACGCATAAGCGCCCACCGAAGAGATAATTCCTCTGTTCTTGAGGGTCATTATAATGTGTAAATAGGCACTGATGAAGAAAGGATTCGCATTGTGATTATTATAGCTGCATCGTAATACTTCCAAGGCAGTAAGACTTGAGGTATTGTGCTTAAATGTGTATATTGTCTTCAATTACCAAGAAAAAAATTCGAAAAAAATTGTAAAGTCTTACCACAGAAATCATTCGATTCAAACAGAACTTCCGATGATAAGGTATATACTAATACTAAGCTTAAATGCTTAATTTCAATAAAATCGCTTAAACAAAAGCAGAGCCTTTAAATTTCCCAGAGCTTTTAAAGCAAAACTTTCTAGATGATCATGAGTCAGATTCGGTGACATTCATTCGGTGACCCGAAAAGCCCGTATGAATGTTCTCCATTCCCTGAGAAAAGATTCGTCACATGTTTTTATCTACAGAGCACTCTCTTTCTGCTAATTGACTAGAAGGCACACTAAAAAGACGGTACATATATGGTACCGGGTGTGCTTGGCGTTGGAAGTTAATGCATTGACGTACTAAAATGCACCGTTGATAACATTCAATTTTAACTTTGTTTTGTTCGAAGCAAGACGACTCCTACTTGTCTGTGGCCGCTCTGACCACAGACAAGTAGACAAATTATCTATAGACAAATTTTTATCCCGAAAACACGGACACTTTTAGACATTTTTCGAGACAAGAAAGGAATAGCTGTTTCCTTCAGGTCATCAGAAAAAGACGCAAGCACCTGCTTTAGACAACAGAAACCATTTGTCAAACGCCGACAGAGATTAGCCTTTGCTCTGTAAACAGTTTTTCACCCTCCACACTGCCTCTTCCGTTATCGTTCAGCGTGCAGCTCAGGCTAAACGATGAATCCTTTAAGAGTTTACCAGATGTTCTTCTTCGTGGGAATTCAAGCACGGATATTGTCTCGGAGTAATAAACTGTACACTGGATACTGTGGTAGTATGTGATCACGAGGCAGCCTCCCTGCGCTAATAGAAAGTAGCCTCAGCTGTAGGGGCGGGTCAGAAAGACTTTTATTTTCCTGTGGTTCGGCTTTGGCTTCTGGTTCGTAGATAACTGCTAGCAACTAGATATTGATCAGGGTGCACAAAGAATAACATCTCGGAAAGTCTTCAGCAGTGTGCTGTTTTCTCTGCTCCTTTCAATAAACACAAACCTCTAGTGAGCGGCTTTGCAGCTCTTCTGACTTTCTTTTTCATTGTTTGCTTGATGGCTAGTTTTGCGTGTTCGGTGACAGGTTTGGTGAAAACACGCGCGCGCTGAGAGAGAGAGAGAGAGAGAGAGACTGTTAAGTGAAGGGCTCCACCTTGTTTCTTACATCCAAATGGATTATAGTACATCCGACCAAAGTTTTCCGTTTTTGTTTGTGTTTTATATCGACTGTTCATAAATGATCTCTTTTTATGGGATAAACACAATTCCAAAGCGAGATCTGCTGGATGTAAGTAACTTGATTCAATACTTTGGGAGACGCGAATGACAAAATGCATTCTTATGTAACTTAAATTCAGTCAAAATGGTGTGTGTGTGTGTGTGTGTGTGAGAGAGAGAGAGAGAGAGAGAGAAGGAAGCGTATTCATGATAACGTTATAAGAGAATGAAATATTTTTTATTGGTGACTTCAGTTTTCTTTATTTTTCTTCCGAGCTTAAGTAAATAAATGTAGCGCACTTTTGATTTTGCAGTCGTTTTAGACATCGTTCTATAGAGATAAGATAAAATCACATCGATTTAAAAAAAAGGGGGGTATCAGAAAATTCCAATATTCAAATGAATTCATCATTGTTTTATTGACAGATTAAAACTTGAAAATTTTGAAATTTACTAGAGATTATAAGAATAAGCAATCGAAGTTTTGATATACTGTATATTTGTGTCGTTTTATTTCATTGGTTTTAACATATTTCTCAGAATTTTGGAAACGAATATGAAACAACTCCCAATCACTATTTGCTTGTAACCCAAATCCCCATAAAAATATTTGAAGACAGTGCATTAGATTTATAAACATATTTCTGCATTACGAGTATGTACAAAAACCATTCATTGTAGCCGTATAAATAAGTAGATTGAATTCATAATTGAAATATATGCATCCCAAACCATTCTTATTTGAAAATGGGGTTCCTTTGTTAATAATCGTAATGTTAAATTTAAGAAGGGATTTGCTTTGATAGCTTAGTAAAATTCATTTACAGATAATTTAAACTTAAGGAAACGTAATTAGCTCTGTCATGTGCAATGTAAAGGGAAATTTGAATTTCCTATTTTTCTTCTCAAGTGCGTAAGAATTCTTTGGCACTGTGCAGTTCAAAGGACACAAGGGTGGCAGGATATTTTACGAATTATCGAAATTGTCACACACAAAATGCGTTTAGCTACAAAGTTAGGACGGGACGGGACACTGCTTGAAAAGTGTAGACGATGGTTTCAGGAATTGATATGCGAGTGCTGAAAAAAGGACTAAGAGACTCAAGGATGTGCAAGTGATATTTAGGTTTGGGGTATCAGTGATGTTAGACAGGAATGGACAGGGGAAAATGTAGAGGAGTCATATCCGAGAAGTGGGGTTAGTGGACCTTGTTATAGAAACCAATTGCACGCTTCACCTCCGGACCATGTAAAAATAAAATAATTTACAAAATAGGAACAAAATCCCATTATCCCACCCACGGTACAAGTATAATTAGGTTTAATAATAACTTTTCGTGGGTGGTAACCACATAAAAGAATTATCTCCACTCATCTTGTGCCGTCTCCACAATGCCTTTTTCTTTCAGATTGCACGCTTCTTCACAGTCATTCATTTACACCTACCTTATTCGATCTCCTGACCTTTGAAATACACGCAGTCACTGCCTCTGCTAGTTAATTCCTGAGTAGAGACCATCAGATTAATTACTTCCCATGCAATTCCCTATTTCATGATATCGCTGCAAGCTGTCTCCTGAGTTTACCATAATCACCCGCCTTATAGTTCCACATAGAACTCTTTCTCTTGAAAGTCCTGATATGGCTGGCCACCAGCCAAGTGATCTCATGGTAACTTTTACCAACTGGAGGATGATGTGACACTCCATTTACAACAATCTTTATTGATGAGATAATCAAATCCAAGATCCTAGGTCCATGTGTAGCCTCTTATGTATTTCTTATGGTAGTTATCTTTTAAAATCTCAAGAAAGTCATTCTCTTTGGTTCCTGATGCTGTCTCTTCATTTCGATCTACATTACCATAACCGAAATCATCCAAAATGATGACCTTTTCTTATTATCCAGCCCAATTTGTCTAAACATTTCCTTCTCACTGCCTTCCATATTACCAGGTCTATAGCAACACCTTACTAAACATTTCCTCCTATCCACTTCACACCATGCTGCTTCAAAACCACTAATCAGTATTTGCTCCTAGCATCTCCGCCCGAGTTCAGCACAATTTCTCTGCCATCATCAATATGAGGGCAGATTGAGGGAATGAAAATTACAGACCCTGGTGTATAGAATAAATAGGGGCGGCATGATCGAGACGTATAAGTTGGTAAGGGATAATTATCAGATTAACCTGGATGAGATTTTTCATAGAATATCTGGTGACATGGGAAGAACGAGAGGCCATTCCGGGAAGCTGTATAATATAGGTGTGACCAAGGGGGTGGGAAGTAGAGTTTTTGCATGGAGAGTGGTAGGGATAGTGGATGTATTTAAGTCGAGGTACGATGGTCTGTGCATGTGAGAGGTGGGACCTTCCACGATGAGTATGGATTTCATGGAGGTCTGTTGATAATAATAAGGTAACTACGCCGCTGTTCCTCCATCAGTTAACCCTAAATATTAATCTAGGTTATTATCCCATTCCTTAATAGAAAACAATTTCTTTTATGAGATATGATGATGTGGAACATACATATTTGGTAATGAAAACAATTTTTTTACGCTAATATTCAAATTTGTACAAAACCTTTTGTCATTCGAAATTTTAGTGATTAGGAAGACAAAGTCACGTTTATTCTTTTGTTCGAACCAAGAATGACCTTGGTTCCAATCCTGTTTAGGGTGTGAGGATTATTTATGAGTTTTTCAACTGAAAGATGAATTAGCCCTTCTCATATGGAAGTGCTGATTTTAAAACAGTTTATACGCTTTTCACTTGCTTCGACTGCCATTCCAACCAAACTACAAATTTTATAGCTTCCTCTCCTAGAGTTACTCACATTGTACAGACATCCTTTAGCTTTACTTTCGGTGGTAATAAACAGCTCTCTACGCTCATGCAATCTTCTCAGCTTATGTGTGCCCTTTCTTTACCTCAGTTATATCCAGGAAGCAGTTATGAGATATATATGTTTACTCGTTACTCATAGTAATGACGTCACAATTGGTTGATGAATAAAAATGGTTGACTGGCTTCACATCAGAAATCACTTTCAGTGATTGAAGAGTTGCTTCATTATTTCATACTGAGTGATGAATACAGTAGTCGGATGGTTAACATAAAAATCAATTTCGAGAGTTCACTTCTGCGTGTCTGTACCAACGACATTCTTGAGGTGTGGTCGTGTGTGTGATGAGTCCATTTACTGATTGCTTTCTGTAATAATTTCCATCTTTTCACAAGCATTCTAATAGGTTCTGTGGTACCGTTTTCCAGGGTGGAGCCAGAGCCTCAAGTGTTGTCTACCGTATCATGCCTCACATCGGAGACAACGAAATCTCATGGAGAACAAAGACGACTATCGGATCATATTACGAACAAGGCGTGACGACTTTTTTTCACAAAGAAACCTGCTAAAGGATTATCAGTATGACAGAAGCGTTCCTAAAATATAACTGGATAAATCTTAATGGTAAAGAGTTCAAAGTATTTCCAGGCTACACCTTTTTCTGCGTAAGAAAATCCAGGAGATAAACAAGTAAGAGAGTAACCAAGATACCGAAGGGAAAGGGTCATATTCTTTATGGTGAAGAATATTAATCTGCTGTCAGTGGCTGTTTAATTATTATGGACTACTCTTATTACGTATTTCATGATGGGTTACACTAATCTGTTTATAATTAATGTTAGTTATTTCTTCTTCTTTAGCGCTCTTGGCTTAGAATTAAAGTACCACAGTATATATTTATAAATTTATTACACCGATTGGGATTAGTGGATTAGTGTTGATCTAATCCACTAATCCCAATGTTTCGTTTATTTTCGGTTCCTTGTCTTCTTTATCCAATCGAAGAAAAAACTTGGTTTATGAACATACAATCAATAGATAAAAGTGAAAATATAATTACGTAAGGAAGCTAAAAATATGTGATTATTACCTTCCCAAATGCAATAATTAAGTTCCCATCTTAAATTAAGGTACGAATAATATTAGTGCGCTAAATAATTCACATTATTAAAAGCAATGGGGTTTATGAAAAACCAAAACTGAGCTTATCTTTTTACTGTAGACACACACACACACTGAGGCGAAGAAACAATGTTAGAAATCAACATCATTGCAGCAATACCCTCAGCACATAAAGTTTGAAGAATACCAACTCCATTTTCCACATTCTCGGTTTCAAATAGTCATGCATTTCATACAATGGAAGAGGTCTTTGCTCAGCTAAGCAGCCAAAGAGTTTCGCTTTGGAGTCGACGTGATATCTAAAATACCAAGCACATTACATCCTTAGAATTTCTCTCTAAGAAACTTCAAAGAAATGCGCTGCCTGAAAATAATCCGGCAGCGCATTCTTCCGTGAATATCTTAAATCTCACATCACGTATTAGATGATGAGATCTATCGGCGCTACCTATAACATGAGGTGTGCTCTATATTAGTAATGATATTAACAGCCTGTTTTATTTTGCATCATTACCTTTGTCATAATTGTTTATCTCCAACGGTAATCAGGATAATTAATATCGTGTAGTAAGTTTTTATGCTACAATAAGTTCTGTAAAATCTCTCCAATCATTCGGACAGTCTTAAGACTGTTTTCGTCTTCCCAATGATCATAATTATGGCATCAATCATGCTGCGTAGAACGATATACCATATTTATTGGCCTCTTGGCAGATTGTGGGTCGTTGTTCGAAATATGTCATTAAACTAGTTCGCAAAAAAGATAGATGTGAAGGTCTAATCTCAAGACTTTTTTCAATATCCTTTATCTTGTAAGATATAAAATTTCTAAAGAGGAAGTTGTGCATTATTTATACATTAATAATTGTGCGAATAGTTGTGCATCAATATAAAAACGGGCAATATTTCGAAATGTTGCACCATGCGGTGGGAGGATGAGACAATGAGATCACTAAAATGTCACTCCGAGTGAAGGTTTCGGAAACACACTCACGACACACACTCACGACACACACTCGTTCCCCCCCTCTCTAGTTCAGATTAATTGTATGTTTCTTTCAGATATGGACATTTCTTTGGGATGGTGGCATTCAAACGATTTAACATATTGTAGCGTGACTCAGTATCGATATGTCTCGAAGCAGCAATCGGCCAAAATGAATTATTTTCTATTCGCAAAGCAAATTGGTAACCCCTGCGGTTTGAAGTTCTCAATGACTGCACTTGTTAAGCAGCCAATATTAGTGACGGACAGACTATATTAGTGATAATATAGTCTGTCCGTGTATGTGCTACTCGCAGCACTAGTTCATTAACCCGATATAAGAATGAATATTAATTGGTGAAGAATAAGTGGTTGTTCCTCTGGTGTGGAACAGAGATAAGGAGACGCAATATTGCAAATTCCACAACAGACAGTGAATATTATGAAAAACACATGTGGATTCATCTTGCAATAATGTATTCTGAAATTTTAATAACACTGCCATATGTTGCATGAAAACTACTGGCGAAGATTTTGGAGTTACTTTCGTACTTTTTTTTTCGACTTTTCAGATGGAACTTTCGCGAGATCATTTGAGGAAAAGCAACAGAGACCACATTTTTTTTGTCTCTCTCTTCATTAAATAAATAAATAAGTGGGATTGTGTAACCCAAATTCTAATATGTAATTAATTGAGAGTGCATTTGTACGTAAATTCTTTGACTGGAATCCCCTCAAGTGTGACATGCCATTGGTTGAAACGTGGCAGATGCAAAATTGTATACATACTAAAATTTCTATGAATATTACTTGAATACAAATTATTACTATTTTTTAAAATTAGCCTTGAAAGAAAAGAACACTGAATGACACTTACAATCCAAAACTCTATAGAGTTCTGGATTGTAAGTGTTATGCAACTGGACAGCATTTAATTTGCAGAACTAATGTTACTGCTACTTATCGATACGAACGGTAAAAAAGAAAATAAAACAGATTACTGAGGAATTGAAAAAAAAACAGTTATCGAGAACAAAAGAAAGAAAATAAAGGTTCTGCAGTAAATTGTAACTGTGTATACAGTGATCCAATATTCACTGGCATTTGGTCTCTATTTAAATAAAAAAAAAGTGAATGAGGGTAGTCATCTATATCAATTTTAGATATAGATTGGGGGCAGTGTAAATTGATTGGAACACTGCACACCGTAGAGTTCAAAATTGTAACTGTAGCAGCTAATCGCCAGCATTTATTGCCAGAGTTAATATGGCTCACCAACAGCCAATCAAATAAAATTCACAAATTTTAGATTTTTTTTTTATCGCCTTGGTGAGACTACCGTCCAGTTCACTGGAGACCTGAAGTAAATTGTAAAAATCTCTAACGTAGGGATTCACATATGATATAATAAATGTACTGAAAGTATACAGCGCTTCTTGTGTGAGCTTAATATAAACTAAATGATTATTATTGTGTTACAAAAGTATGTATATCGATGGAGCGTTCGGCTTTGCATATTTACGACAGCTTTTTAAATTAAGGGTCCAAATTCCAAAGCTGATACACTCATTTAAAATAAACGAAATGTGATCGCCTGTTTTATTTCTGATATTATATTTGTTCAGTTTCATATGGGAAAATAGTCGTAACCCGATGAGATGAAACAAAATTAGCGCAATTTGGTTAGCGCAATTCAAAATCCATAACAATGGACTGAATTTACAGAAATCACATTCAATTTCTAGTTATGAATGCTCTGTTTTGGTTGTTTTGATTATTTCTTCATGTAGGTTCTTAAGCTTTGAACTATTCAGATATTCTCGGAAGCCGAAATTGTTAAAGTGGTATCCACCCACCCACTGCTGTAGGTTTGAAGCACCTGGCGTAATATTTTATAGACAGAATATCTTTTGGTGTTCTCAAATCTTTTGAACGTTTATTCGACAGCCATTAATCTGTTTATAAAATAAACGTGCATTCACTTCTTAGACTAACCTACATATCGCACAAAAGCCATATCATAATACACACACACACGCATCCAAATTCAGCTGATTGGTTTGGGATGGTTGCTATCAGGGATTACTGATTTAAATAATCGACTTTCTATTGTGACAAGAGAAATGCGTTTCTTTATTCAGCACCGAAACTGCTACGGGGAAACAGCTCGAATTAGAGAGCGATTAACAATGAAAATAGGTCTGTGATGTGGCCGTGGTTTATTGGAAAACAAGCTCTGTGTAACGTGGAGAGTGGACCATTTAATATTGATATTAAAGACAACCGACAGATCATCAGCAGCCGGCCGTCTCTACTCGTGTCTTTCTGAAATATGATTTGTTCTTTGAGTGATAGTTTTAGCGCACTTGGTCGAAATGAGTCACTACCGTGATACAGTAGGAAACCACCGTGATAGCACTGGGATTTCAATGCTGCGAGGTTGGTATTAGTTCAAAATATTTATGATGGATATCTATATACTGATTGATATACTGCAAAAAGCACGAGCTAACCGGATAATAATAGGAAAACACACACACACACACTGTTTATACATGACATATGAAAGCACTTAACAATCAAATGCAAAAGTTGTGAATCAAATGCAGAAGTTGCTGAATATTCCTGCAATATCCTTAGACTTAAAATGGGTGATTCTGAGCTGATTGCAATAAAATCGAAGTTATGCCATTTTATTAATTCTCAATGTTGTGAGGCTTCGTGGAGAGGAATAACGGGATAGCAAAGATAGAATAATAAGGATAGAAAGAATAGTAGGATGGTTATCATTTGAAAAAGTATTTTAAATGTTTGAAAAAGTGTTTAGATTTATTCCCAAAAGTATTTAATAATTTTATTTTTGTATGTATAAAAACAATGTTTTTTTAATAATTTTAAGTTTAACAGCATACAAAGATTTCAATATTATATATATATATATATATATATATATATATATATATATATATATATATATATATATATATATATATACACACACTGTATTTTGTGTAAAATGGTAGCGAATTTTTTATTTTTTTCAGCCTGTAAAAAAAATAATTATAATTCCATACTATATCCATACTGCCATACTATTAGAACAGAGATCTGTGACCAAAACTAATCAAAATCTATCAAGGCAGTTTAATAGAACAAATGTAACAAATTTTGCTATTTTAGAGACGTGAACGTATCCCTTATTTGGTTAATTTTAAAGGCATAAAAAGTATAAGACGAAAAGTTGTATTTTTTGCATTTTGCAAGACAGCAACAGTGTTACTGGTGGGATATGCCCCTACTGCCTTCTGTTGCACTATTTAGAACCTATCCGGTAATTCTCTGTGATTATTCGAGTTTATGTGATTCTGTAATTAAATGCTTTATTTGTTTTAGGAGAATTATGTATGACGAATTATGTCGCAAAATGTTGCCTAATGGACCTGAATGATTGACTTTTGTTTTATTTTAGTAGTGAACAATGAGTTATTAATGAACCGCAACAGGGTACCAATTTGTTTACTTTAGAAAAGACTGGATTAAGTTTAGAATTAAAAGAAACACACGTATTAACCACAGTGAAAATGATTTAATTGTAAATATTTCATCCTAAGTATCTTAGGACATCATCAGTGCAGTAGTTTAAAACAATAGGAATAACATACAGTTAGGGCACATGATTACAATAGAATCTCATTAAACGTGCGTAACGTGTTACAAAAAAAAAATTAATTATTTAACACAATTTTGTATGACAATTTCCTATACTTTAGGAATAGTAAGAATGTCGTTGCGGTTTAAGTTTGGTCTGTGTAGTAGGGCTTCAGAACTTTCTTTGTATAAACGTTCATGTTTATATAAAGATCTATGTAAAAGTTCAGACTTTTCCCAATGGATCCTATGGTTTGGATTTTCAATTCCGTGTTGAGAGCGGCCAGATTTTTGCGGTTTAAAAAGACGAATGTGGTCTTGATGTTCCGAAATGCGTTTCTGAACAGACTTACCTGTCTGTCCAAAGTAAGACAATTTGCATGAGCATGGAATTTCATAAACGCCAGGCAACATCAAAGGTGAGAATTTGTCCTTAGGAGAAGGTAACAAGTTGTAAATTTAGTTGACAGGTTTGTAAGAAGTGGCAAAATTGTATTTCTTCATAATTTTAGAAAGACGTTCGGAGATGCCTTTGACGTTAGGTATGGGAATCCTATGGACTTCTTCCTGTCTGGTTTGATGTGTGGAGAAGTGACTGATGATTTTTTGAGTTGTTTTGGGATTATATCCATTTAGGATGGCTGTATTATTGATTTTAAAAAAATAATTAAGTTTAATTGATTAAATATAAAACTTATTCATTAGTTTCTCTTTTGGTGCTGAAATACCACCACAGTTCATCTGAAAAGTAAAGCAACTTTCAGTAAATGAGCTTTTAATTAATTGCCACACGATAGCGCTGTGTGGCAATTTACTTTTACTTTGGATTTTTAATGAATGAAAGTTGCGTTACATTTAATATGAGTTGTGGTGATTTCATCACCAATAAGAGCAAATAATAAATAAAAAATACGATATTACTTTCTTAGGCAGTTGTTTGCATGGCGGGTCGAGCAGTTAGCATCACCTCTCCCACCAAAAATCTTCGAGTTCCAGTCCGGCTGTGTCATTTCATTCATGTATGTTGTAAGTAATTAGATATTAGACAATTCTCTCGTCTGGTGTGAGATGATCAATTTGTATGTTGGAGGCCTAAAGTGATTTTATAAAATGACATTATTGGATTGCTGGATTGCTAAAGCAATCGAATCTGATCATCTTACTTCTCTTCCCGATCACGATAAATGTACGATAGCTTGACAAGGTTTTGCAGGTGGAATTGCATTAAAAATTACGTCGCTAAAATACATACTTTTTTGGCATCGATCGTAAAGACACCTCTAGTCCACTGTCGGTGAGGCAGGATCACAAGAATTTCAGAATTGTAGGTAACTAACGAGGTGAATTACTAGACCTTGTGGCATAAAATTTGAATTAATTTCTACACAGTATCACTGTTTTACTTTGTATTTTTAATGAAAGTTGTTTTACATTTAACTTGAGTAATGGTGATGCAATCGCCAATAATAGCAAATAATGAATAGAAAATACGATATTACGTATTTTGGCAGTTATCTACATATAAAAAGTAATTCATTCAGTTAAATGGATATTTTCAAAACCTGATGCTAGTAAGAATTAAATAAAATCTATCTGAAAACAGAATGTTACTATATGCAAAGCCAAAAATAATATAAATGAATGAGCTCACCGAGAGACTGGTGGTGATCAAATGTGTCAAATACTAGACCTATTGAATAGTTTTTGATACTTACGTGTTCTTTTATTTTGATAGATGAATCTCAACATGTAAGCTCGACCATCTTTATATCAATGATGACGATGATCTACAGTCTACTTAATTCCTCATGAGGAGGGCTCAACCCGTCCTAAGGGACAAGGGAGGAAAAGGGGGAACCCCATACGAAATAAATAATAAATATTTAATTAGAGACCAGGTAGGCCATTCAATTATGTAGAATTGAGATTCCATATTATTGAATGGCTTACCTGGTCTCTAATAAAACCTAATACTTCGAAGTGGTTATCAGGCCATTTTAATGATATTTTAATCAAAAGTACTAATATAAATGCTCTTGTTCATCGCCTTTTGAACATCGCAATGTCAATGCATCATGGAGTAGGCTAACTCGCTTGTCACTTTCTATTTTTTTTTTTTTAATATTTAAACGCAAACATTGTTTTGTAAGCTGATTATACACCAATAATGAATCTTTATTATCATTTATTTTAACATTTTGGAAACCAAAATTTAATGCCTTCTAAGTTTTTTCTAAGTAAAATTAATGTTTGTCGAAATGGTACATGAAAAAAAAATGCTGCATACTGTTTTTTATTATACTCCAGTGTCTTATAAATTTAGTTTGTTCACGTTATTTCACAAAACGTTCCTTTGATAAAAACAGGATGAGTGTCTCAGCATTATATTCTTAAGTGCTATCCTCCCATTTTCCTCCTCTCTTGGTATTTGAGTTCATCTCCATATTTTGTAATAGTAGATGATTCTCATACAAAGAAATAAGATTTATGTTGGACGGAGTATTCAAAGCGTCTGCTTGAGAGCCAACAGGTCGCCGTTTCTAAATATTTTCACATAAAATAAGCGAAATAAATTTAAACAGAATTCTAGATATAAAAGCATTAATTTGCACACTGGCGCACGGGAAGTTTATAATCTGTAGAACAAAAGTGCCGTGCATGAGTGAAGACTTGTACATTTTATATTTTAACTACTTCCCCCGTGCATACGAAACATTGGGAAAATGCATATGGACCAAGCATGTTGATGTGTATTTTTGAATAAATATAGAAATAATAATCTATGGGAAAAAAGGTTTTAAGAAGGCTTGTTCTAAAGAACAGAGCTAGATGGAAAAAAGAGTAGGACGAGAAGTGGGTTTAATAGGTGTGAAGATTACCTGCATCTGGATGTTGACCAACAGTTACTTAATTGGAAGTGCGCAATATGGCACTCAGTTAAGAAGAACGTGCCCATGAAAATACTTATAAAATAGGCATAAGTCAGAAATAAAACGTAAAGTAACCAGAGAGAGAGAGAGTCATCAGTTTAGTATGCTGCTGCTGCTGGAAAAGCACTGAAAATTTTGGGATGTTTTTGGTGAACCATGCTAAATACTGTGAGAACAGCATTCTAAAATTTACAGTTTTAGAGACAGTTCTTTATCGGAAATTAACAATTTTTTTTTTTTTGAAGTAGAGGAACAGGAGAAGTCGTCGACTCTGGGTGTGATGTACTTGTGCCAGGATGTACTTAGCGTAAGAGGAGAAATGTTATGCTAAGATCTGGGAATTATGAAAGTAAGGTATAGGTGGTGAAGAATAATCTTTATTGTACGAAATAATACTGGACTGTATTTCGTAACATTGAAATTATTTAAAAAGGGTTTCCTCACTTCACTTTAATATGTTAGAGATCACTTTAAGGTATTTATTATGGATGATTTTGTACGCGACGTGAAATGTAAAAGAGAAAAAAAGATTGCATTGTCATCAGCATAACAATTCCAGGGTAGGATTACAGGCCAGTGAGAGAATTCATTTATCAAGAGAAGAGAGTGTAACAAAGATACAGTGTCCCGGGGTGTATTGGTGACGAAATCTGAAGAAATAAATGGCACCATGACATGAATGAAAACTAGAGAGGAAGTTTGGAAATCCATTTACAAAGAATGGGTGGTAAATCGTGAGGTGTAGTTTGACGATCAAGCCTTTGTGCATACTATTTGAATATAATACTATCTGATTGGGAGAGTAGAAACATAGAGATATAAACCATTTCACCTTGGCGATGGGTCAGAACGCGCAACAAAGTTTCTGCGCTTGGCTCTTTCAAAGTCTGATTTGGACTTTCTGATGCGTTTTTACAGAAGAGGCAGAAGTAATGGACAAAAATGGAAGAACAGTTCAGTGAGTTGGAAGTTGTACTTTATGCAGATGTTGATTGCACGAATCTTGTGTTTGTATACGTTACAGGAGACAAAATGTTCTTTTCTGAGAAGAGCCAGATCTTAAATATTTTACGCCTCGAGGGTCAAGAGATAAAATCGAGGTATTATGTAAAAAATGTTCCCAAACATCAAAGTCGATTGCAAATGATCATCAGCTAAAGCTGATCGGTAACGAGATTTTTACGTATGTCATCCAGAAAATATCTTTACCCAGCTACTAAAGTTGAATATACGAGTATATATTTCAATATTTAGAGACGTGAATTCGTGATACGCGCAACTAAGAAAGCCGCGGCACTCAAAACTTTGTCAAATTAGCACTATGGGTGCGAGTGGCATCGGTGGCAGCTCATGGCAGAGTACAACATGCGATCACCGCCGCAACTACACATGTAGCACGAAAATGGCCATAAATAATAAGCAACTTAATGGCTGTCACAATAACACTATTCTGTCACGAAATTCATTTAAAAACCATCCTTAGCTCGCTGCCAGGCCTTATAATGATAGGCAACGCGCTACGGGTAGAAACTAGCCGACCCCTTCATTACAAGGAGTTCGGAAGTTGAGCAAAATGAAGTGTAGCGGATTAGAGCACGGGGGCCTTCTCTCCCGCGGAGTGGGTAAGATATATATGAAAAAAAGTAAGATAGTAAGATATATGAAAAAAATCTACATAAGATCAAGTCATGTTGACCAAAAAATTACGGCTTCGCATCAAGCAACCTCTACATCCACCTGGCAGTCGTCTAGGGAAGGCTTCGCAAACACCTTGCCAAAGTCACACGATCATGTCACCAGTTAGTCGATACTCAGCCTTTCGTCAGGGACGAATCATCTGAGTAAATGCATTAAAGATATTAAATTTGAGCTCGAACCGATTGAAAGGAAGTGGTTCGATAGTAGGTGTGTTAACTCGCATAAAGAAGATATTGCGTGTTTTTATTTGTCTTCTAATCGTGTTTCCTTGTCGTAAATGCCTTTCACAGAAACTGATTATTACATCAATTTATTCATGTTTCACTCATTGGCCCATAAAACAAGACTGTGTGTTTCATTTGTGTTATAAAACTGGTTAATTACCGGATTTATAACACTAAAGTGGACTGCTAATACAGTTTCGCATTGTCGTAGTTTATTACTTGGCTACTATAGAACTCCTATCTCAGGGAAACTGTCAAAGGATACGTAAGATATCTAACGCTAACTCAGTGTTTTATTGGTCTACAAACTATCAAAATTACCATGGAAACCTAATGGCTTTCGGACACTACATGACACGCACCCAGTGTCATTAAACGTGTAAATAACGATAAAACTTGAACACAACTTGTGTGAGGGAGCCGAAAAGATTGATCGGATATCTTAACCTTAATTATACTGTAGTTTCTAGTGAGGTTGACAGCAAACTATTGCAGAGAAGCTCGCCTTTCATAATATAGCATGTCAGTAACATTGCATGCTGCACGTTTCCGTATATTACATACTATGAAATACATATATATTACATATAATAGTAAAATACGACACGAATGCTCTCTCTAATTTCCCTTCATTTAAAAAGAGCAACAAATTAAAGATGCTGGACAAATTTTCATTTCCTTTTTACTGATGTGCCAAAGGTTTTAATGTGATCGAGTTACTTATAGCGACTCCTGCTAGATTTTTAAACAATTTCTCATGTTAATACTACATTCTTATTTCTGTCGTTTTATGAAGTAATATTAAGGAGCATAATACGTTAACAGTATGACGAATAGGGAATGTTCCTTCAAAATTTCAGTTTGTATCAAAGGATGTTCAGAATATCGGATGGGCGTGAATCGGTTTTCAGATAATGGGAGGTTCACAGCCGATTTACAATGATGGCTAATGGAAGAGTAAGCTGTGGCATGAAGCCAAAACATTCGGAACAGTAACGTTGGATACCATCATTTGTTCAATCATTCTGGAAGAAATCCATTGGTACTTCTGAATTTCTTTTATTTATCATAATACATAGCACTCCATTTCACCATCATGAAATTCACGGTTTTATAGATTTGTTTCATTTATTTATTTGTCTTTCTTTTGTTTCTTCGTTTTTATGACGTTCACACCAACAAAAGGTTGTAAATGTATGGTACATACATTTACAACCTTTTGTTGTAAATGTATGGTACATACATTTACAACAAAATACTGCATGCGTAGAGCAAGGTTTCGATAACTGATAATCACAAATTGCTTATTTAAGATTTGATAGTAAAAGGCAAAGTGGAGGATAATAATCCCTTACCACCGAAGACTTACAAACATTCGTACAGTGGTTGTAATGCAAACCGCATCCTGTCTCCTGTCAGTTTCCAACTGGATACGCTATCCCTTCGCCGCCCAAACCATTATCTTGATCCAGAGCTACGTCTAAATACAAAATTCTTTTTTTTTGGAGGGGGGGGGGCTGGGTGAGGATAAATTCCCCCAAAACAAAAACTAGAGGAGATGATAAAAAATATGTACATGCTCTTTAGAAACTAGAACTCGTCCCTCATGTTTTACTTCATAATCCAATTAAACAGTAATAGCAGAATATATCTACAGTATTTCTTTCAGTTAAACAGCAATATGGTTCGTTTTATATGTAAGAGAAAGGTTCGTTTCATGATAGCATTCTTGTGTTGTGACATCATATTCTTTCTCACAACAAAAGTTGCTCATAGCTCATATACTATTACACAGTTTATTTTCATTTATAGCACATACTTATGTTTAGTTTCAGATCACCTTAATAGAAAAATTATCTGAATTGGCTTTAGTTGGTTTTTTAATTCATTTAAAAGTCGAAGCAGAATTGCTTCAACTTTTCGATACAAATGTTGTTTGTATCGTTCCATTTTGAAATATATCGCTTAATTTTGTCAATAATAAGAATTAAATTTTAAACCAAAACTGAGACGTCATGACAAATTTTATGAAAGAATATAATACCGAAACTGAATTAAATGCTGTCCAGTCAGAGAGGAGTTTTTACATGAGTGAATGGACGTGGTGCAATAAGCGAGTCTTTGAAGGTCATGAAATAAAAGCGGATTTCTTACATCCCCCAAAATCCACAATAATCCAGTGCTCTAATAATAGCCAGAAAGATTTACAGATATGAATCATACAGACTTTAGATGTGATGCGATGATTTTGTTACAGAGCGACGTTTGTGCTATGAAGTGTGACCAGAACCTTCAACTGACGTTTTGGTAGTTCGACAGCAATACTGTAATTAAGAAGTGATCGAGCATAACGAATCAACCAAGAAGACATCTGGCTATCGTGTTTTCAATTAATCATATCCTAAGTGACATTCAATTTACTAACCAGTACACTGATTGCAATATGAGAATTACTATTCCCTATCTTAGAGACAAAAACTGTTTTACCTGGTGAGTGAATCCAATCAAATTTTGTCTGAACAAAAATCATTTCTTCCATTGTTCATTTGGTACGGACGGGCCCTTTGGTCGGATACCTGAGTTCGAATCCCTTCTATGACGTGAGGAACCTGTCTTTTCAATCAAATCTTTTCAATGACTTAGATGTTACATGCAGGGATAGAGAGTTTTTCCCCTCGAAATATAGGGATTTTTGTCCCTAAAATTAGACAACTCATGTCCGTGAACATATAACTCTTTAGGCATAAATACTTATCCTTAAAGATTGCAGCAAAGGAGTGACTTGCCGGCCATTAATTCGCATAACCGAATCAGGAGACCCTATCCTTCCTAAGGAATGGATGGGTTGAAATAGATGTAACAGACTTGCAAATGTTTTCATACATCACGGGTGTATTTTGTTAGTAGTGGATAAACAGTATTTCATGCCTGTTAATCAAAATATAAGACAAGCAGCATAAAAGATTGGCCGATTTTCTCTGTGTAATAACGAACCTATCCATTAGGCCTTCAGTATTCTTTAATTTCCTGGTAAAGCACCGAGAACGATAAGTGTGGTTTAGCAGATCCTCCTTGTCTTTCCAGCTACCTCGTATTCTAATATAATATGAAAATTCTTAATAACAGGGAATAACAGGCCAAATAACACATGCACTTAACAGACGCAGTAGACGGTGAGTATAGAATTTAACTCCCATGTTTTAATAATAATTTCATTCAAGAAAAGATCGACTTATTTGGGCAGTAAGCAATTCGGCATTATATACAAATTGAATATGAGGTACGATTTCTTTGATGTAACAGAAATCGGAGAAAGAGTAAAAAATTGCTTATTTATTTCCATTTATATATTTCTGGATTAAAATCTTCACTGGAAATAATACTGACTTAAGAAAGAAAATCGACAGATGATTACTAGAAGATTTCGCATAAACGTTCCATCTAAAAATAAATCGATTTAATTTGGGTCGATCCGATTTTTAGCATAGTTTTAAAATACTAAGGATTTTATAACCACTGTATATATCGAAAGTCAAAATAACCTGTGGGACGATGGAAAATTAAAAGTAAACTGAGGAACTTCAAAGGTCATGACACAGAAACCAACCTGATAATATTTTAAATTCTGTGAACACCATTTCCGGAATATCTCTAAACCGACACATGGTTAGCAACATTAGCACTCCTCCTTGCATGCAGAATTAGCACCTTTTATAATACGGTAGCCTCCCGTGGAGGAACTTGGCGCCAGAGTCAGTAATTTAGTGCGTATCGATCCTGTGGCGTGACAACGTGTACATATAAAAGGGCCACATTTAATAAAAGACCACCGGATATGAAACAGGCGAGAAAACGTCGTGTTATTTTCATATCCGAATTAGTCATGGTAACAAAAAATTAACCTCCGCCAACTATAAAAATAGATCGCACTTAAAGAAATTATTTTAATATGCTTCGTCAAAACAACAGGAAGAAACTCTACAATAAGAATATGAACTATGAGAATGAATAAATGAATGAATAATAAGAATGAACTAAGAATAAGAAACTCAAAAGTAAAGAAAAATAGAATATTGAGAACAATATTCTAATTTTGTTCAAGTTCTGCCAAAGCAGCTGGAAAATCACTTTTGAAAGAGATGAGCAACAAGTTGCAAATTCAATATTAACCAGATAAAGGTTGAAATCTGAATTTCTTCACTTTCCTAATATGGCAAAAACCCATTTAACACCTTACTTGTCTTCATCAGTTTCATATTAATTGCCATTGTTCAGAAGCGTACAGCAAATCTCTGCTTCAACAGCTTAACAATGCTGTAAATAATGAAATGGGCGCTGATTGGTAATCACGTGCAAAGTTTGTAGTCTACATATATTCACAACACGACAGTTCTCTAATTAACAAACAATTGGCATTACATTTAATTTTGGATTACCATCTTGATCGTAGTAATAAATTTCAAAACATGTTTTTATAGACTGAATATATCCAAATGAAGTTATAACTATTTCAGGAAAGGCTTATGAAGGTATGTAAAATAATTCTATCCAGATTACATAAGCGTATCAATGGAAGGCCAAACTATCTAAACCATTAGCAGAGACAAGCCAAATGCGTCCCAGTTGATGAGCTGAACGATGTATTACGACTGCTTGTTTAGAATATTAATTACATTAGCAAGGCTTGGTGGTCGCCTCTAAAATCGCAGATGTAATGCAATTAACCTGTCGGACATGCTCTCACTAATTGACCTGTCATAATTGAATACCCCCTTGGGTATCGATTCGACCTTTGACATTTCTCATGTTCGGTGTTGCGAGAGAATATTTTATAAAGGCGATCTGATATTAACAGGCTATCGCTCTGGGTACACCATGTGACTTCTCTCTCTCTCTCTCTCTGCCCCAACTTTCTTCTTAATTCAAAAACTAAAAGAGCGATATATTATTTGCTTTATTTCGGCAACCACATTCGTAAGGAACTTAGCGCTTATAATATTCCTTATTCTTATTTTATATTTTAATCGTATTAATGAGTTTGCAATAGTTTTTAGTTCATAAAGAAACATTATAGTAGGTGCACTCTCGCTTGACGGTTTTGTTTAAAAATTAGCCTTTCACATCCACAAGTTATAGTAGGGTCTCTCAGGCACTCCTTGATTTTTCCATTTAAAGGATGTTATCACTAAAGATTACTTAGGCGAAAGAGGAAATATGAGCTTGCTGGACTTGTGTGATGGTCGAAAGGGATTAGAGACGATACGATAAGTACTTCGATAGTCATTCCAACCGAACACCTTTCTCCGTTTGGTTAGAAAGAGTTGGATTAAAATACAAGACTTCGATTTCGTTATTATCAAAACGATAAAAAGGCATATTTTTGTGATAATTCATCCGCAAGTGTCAGATTATATTAGCTAGTTTAAATTAGTATTGCAGAAACAATTAAATTTGGTGTGGGTGGGGTGAGTAGTTAATTGGAACAATGACGCTGATATCTTAAGAATGACTGGTATATCACATAAAATAATAACATAATTGCGTGGTCCAAGAATATTGAGAATTATTTTTATTTTAATATATCGTTTTGAAAGTCGGTGATTCTAAAAAAATATACATTTACTTGTTCAGATGGAAATAAAATTTAAAACAACCTAGGAACGAACACATTAATTTGACAGATGACAAATACAAGTGGGACTATTTATTTCATTTCACGTAATATATAAACCTTAATGAACAAAGTCACTTTGAACATCACATTTCCCAGCCCGTTTCAGGAAAAAAAAAAAACCTTAAAGTGACCACTCTTTTCTTGTGTCACCCTCTTTAAACACTTCTCTTAATCCTATGCTGGATGGAAGACCAGTGGCAGACTGTCAGAACCGAACACAGTTCCGGCTATTTCGGTAATAGGATTAAGTGCGAATCTCTTCCCCGTATTTCCTGTCCAACTGCAACGGAAAGTTTTTTTTTTTTTTTGGTGGGATGGAGCGTTTTGATAAAGTCCTACTGAATGCATGCCTTTGTCGACAGATTGTCCACGAGGCTTAGTGTCAGCAAACTCGGAAAAATCCACGCCATGCGAATATCATAATATTTGAATTCAGTTTCTTGGAGTGAAAAGAGGATAAGAAAGGTTGCTTAAAATCTGATGTTAACAGGAACACTATTGGAGAAGAGAAGAAATGCCATACTTAAAGAAATCTTTGATTGGCCCTTTCGTTTCGAAAATGTTATTGAGAACTGACAGCAGTTTAGTGAGAAAGGATTTATTACTTCCGTTGCCACTTAATTGGCAGACTAATCAGCTATCTCCTCCTCTTCTAAACAACTAATTGGAAATGAAATGCTGTCTGGTAATTATTATTATAATAATAATTACCAGTAGATTATAGTTTTACGCTTCATTTCAGTATTATTTATTTTAGCCTAACTTACGCAACCAAATAATAGTTTGCACGTCATTTGACTTTATGGTCTGTCCTTTGGATTCCGAAAATATTTCATTTTTAGCACAAGTATCCAATATAATACAAGTTTACTCGTAAGTACTCTTCCTTGGAAAGACTCCAGTTCTGGTCCCATAGCGAGAAGGGGGGGGGGCACTAAGAAGGAGAGCTCAACTAAAGATAAGTTAGCCGATTCCATACGGAGCTGGTAGTTTTATTTCTCACAGTTTCCCGTCTTTCATCATTCAAAAGTTGTAAATCTGCCATCTTTTACGCGCAATTTAGATATATATCACATGATTAGATGTTTTGTACTATTATAAAATATGAAAATAAAGGTATTTTAGTAATATGTTTTCCGGTATTTTTCCACAAAAAATAAACATCATTTGGAATAACAAGCTGTTTTTTTTATTTTCTCCATTAGTTTCGTGAAAATTCTTTTGTTTCATTTCATCAGGATAATTAACATAAATTTAGTTTATTCATGTTAATTGCCTGATGAAGTGAAACAAAAGAATTTTCAGGAAACTAATCGAGAAAATAAATACATAAATAAATAAAAAACAGAGTTTCTTATTTCAAGTGATGTTTATTTTTATGAAAAAATACCGGAAAACATATTCCTAGCCTATCCTTTCTCCACAGAAGTCTACAAAACGATAAACAATATTTTTATCTAAACCAAAAGTTTAAGAATCTTAAAATGCTGTAAACATCATCAAATCGTTTTTTTTTAATATTTGGTTTTTATGTAGTTCCCCAAAAGGTTTATTTGTGAACATATAGCACGTATTGGTACCGTACATTGGCTAAGGAATAGATAATCCTGAAATCTCACTTTAGAAGACACTCATGGAACAAACTTGGTTTTTAGAACAGGGTTCGGATATAGGTTGAGTACGGGTTGAGTTCGGATATAGGTTGGAAAGTTTGGATATTCGAAGCCCAGTGAAAGAAAAGTGTGTGAATTTCCGTTTCCGGTGAAAGTAATTCGAAAACATTTAGAGGAGGCGGTACATCCGAACTAATTTTATTATCTGCAGCTGCCCTTTGCTCACACTGTCACGCTTAATTCATGAGTGCGTGAATATCTAATCAACCCCCCCCCCACCACCTCAGTCTGTTAAAAGTTTCTGGCAATGATTAACATTGAAGTGCAACACAATTTAAAACATAACGATTTTTTATTGAAAAAAAAAAAACAGAATGATAACCTCCAGAGAAACACGCAATACGAATGCTCAAAACGCACAGCAATTAGTTCGATATCATAAATTTCACAGGAAATATCTCTCGCTTTGATTATTCCGATATAAGTATGAAATAACACTTTTAACAAAGCAAACCGCTTATAATTCGCAGGTACAAGCTAAGAAACCACCAAGTGAACTTTTAAACTCTAAGTTAACTCGAATAAAAGATATAATAGTAATTGCAGGGCGGCCGGAAACTGTCTGATCGCGTGGCTTCTGGAAATTAGTCGCCCTTCAGAGATGGGGTGAGGTGAAATACAGTACGATGACAAGCATCGATGAATCAAACTCCCATCTGGTTGGAAAGTTTGGATATTCGAAGCTCAGTGAAAGAAAAGTGTGTGAATTTCCGTTTCCGGTGAAAGTAATTCGAAAACATTTAGAGGAGGCGGTACATCCCGAACTAATTTTATTATCTGCAGCTGCCCTTTGTTCACACTGTCACGCTTAATTCATGAGTGCGTGAATATCTATTCAACCCCCCCTACCATCTCAGTCTGTTAAAATTTTCTGGCAATGATTAACATTGTAGATTTTACTTTGTGTTGCGCTGTTCTATTTAGATATGTTTTACAGTATTGTACCTTTTACTGTGAATCATACTATGATTTCTGCGGATAGTGAGCAGATTTATTTTGCTTGACTGTTTCCGGTGTTTAGAGAGATCAGCCTGCTTGTGCCTTGGCTGGAAACTGTAATTTTTAAATGTTTCTTTCATGGTAAACAGACAAAAATCTTTACCGATATTTGGTAATGTTTTGCTTCCTTTTTTAAAATTTTACTTAATCTTAAACTACGAGATTATAAATGCTGAAGAAGTGAAAGAATTGTATGAAAAATTCAATTCACTGTAATTTATGGAGTCTAGGATGGAGATGCCTTCGTCCAGTTTACTATGGAATATTTCGATCTTTGTAATTCTCGCTAATCCCAATACAAGGCAGACGTAAAAAAAGACTATTATCCTCTGCTCTGCACTGTTACCAAGAAATGCTGATAATTATTTTGAAAGACTTCTTAACAAAATTCGTGTACTTTCGCTGAACAATCCGCTTCGTAAAATCTACCATCTGTGATCCAATAAATGGGCGGAGTATAAGTGAAAAAAACTCGCTAGCTTATATCAACGAGATATTCAAAAGCGGTTCTCCAATTGTTTTGCTATTTATTCACGTTGAGAATCGATACATCTTTAGTATGAACGCTATCATCGTCGTAATAACATATTATTAATATTAAGCCTCTCACTGGAAGCCAACGATAAACTGCTTGTCAGGTCAGCCCTAAACACATGCGAGATAGGCATTCTCTCCCCCTCTCTCTCCCAGATACTTTTAAGCAGTCTATAAATATTTATTGTTTACTTGAGGAGAGGGAAGGAAGTCAGGGGAAGATCACGGAAAAGACAATTTCTCCCGAAGAAACAGAAGTTATAATCTTTGTCTACTGTGGACGATGTTTCCATAAATAGAACCACGGGGGTGAGGAGTGGGGAACGCGGGAGTTGGGTTTGAGCCTTCTGCTGTTCACTAATGCCAAAAGAAAACAAACAGAAATACGAGGGTGTTTCAGAAAATGAGATAGATATCAGCACATCGCACATAAGCATGCAGTTTGGGGAAGTAATATGAATGGGTAAAGAGAGCGGTTGCGTCGTCCTCATAAGTCCACGAAATGACATTACACAAACGTCGTATGGCTACTCCATCAGTTGAAAGACAGCAAAGAGACCGAAAATAGGTGATACGTAGTAGCATCAATGCTCAACGCTTATTCTATTTCTACATGCTACGGGTATCGAATAAATATAGATTCATAGCCAGCTGGTTACACAATCATCTCAACTACTAGCTGAACAAAAAACTCAAAATATCGTCATCAGCAAAGAAAATATTTGCAGATCATCAGGATCAGCTAGCTAATCAATGCAACCACTTTCAGTTGTCTCTTGAAGGAGCTACCAATCTGCACGATGCCAACCCCAGTAATTGCGATTTCGTTAGACTAACAAACGATTTGCAATCAACAGCGAAGTACTGCATGCTGTCCTTTCCTGGATCAAGATGCTCGACCAATTTCTTCAACACGGGAAGAGATATATTGGGATCACAATAAGACGAATAAACCTGTTCGATAACTATACTAGAAAAGTGACTGCAGCATAAAAGTAGACTTTTTTTAAACATTAATCTATCAGAATAAAATATTTCATTTTAGAAGAGTGCTTCATACCTTACGTTTGATTGGCTGACTGTTTTATGGATAGTCAACAAGAAACATTTGCGGTCTAAACGCAAACTATACTTTAATATTCTTAGTGTGACAATGCAAAATTTTGTTCTTACATAAAATAGCTTTTGTTGGAAGTGGGACTGTTCCTTTTTAAACTATTCTCTATTCTTTGCAATGCAAGAAACATAACTCGAAATGAGCTATATGAACAGTTCATGGAGTTGCAAGAAGATGTGTGCTGGTGGGTCGATGTTCTGCAGCAGATGCACCAAATTATAAATACGGTCTTGACATTAAATTTCTCTTAATTTATAATATTCACTAATTCAATCATAAGCATATACAATGTAAACTACAATATTACAGTATAATACCCAAAGTGGGAAATTAATTTGTAAAATATTAATGGCATTCTAAAATGCGCAGAGGAAGTAATGACAATGAATTTTTAAAACTCCTGGAAGTAAGAAGTATTCCAGCATTAAAGTGTTTTGGTTAAGACAAAGAAGTAAGGAAATAATAAATAAATAACTATCAGAACAAAATTTGACATAGTCTCATTAATGTTGACATTCCAAAGAAATTTTGCAGACAAGTTTTTTGATTCTTTACATATATGATCTTATTAGTATAAAAAAAGCAGGTTTCGTAGATTGAAATGGTTTCAAGAATTTTTTAATACTTTGCCTTCAATGGGTTGCCTTCATACACATTGACTATAATGTGAAGTATAATGTGAAGTTGATGTGCGTGATTTTTACGGACCCCATGAAGTCATTTCCCGCGTATAATTTATTGTTTGGTTATAATGGCATAAAACAAGCAAATAAAAGTCTGCACGTGAAAGCATTTCGCGGAAACAAATCCCAACGATGATTAATACTTTTCAAAACTCTTTGCTAAATTCCAGTTTAAAACACTCTTTTGTTATTTATTATTATTATTTTTACATGTCAAACTGACGAAAAGTTTTATATCTATAGTACATTCCGTACTTTGGGCAGATTAAATTGTTGTGTTTTCTATATATATACACACATCTATTTTAATATGGTTTGGAAAACTTCTTCTAAAGACCAAACATGGAACTTTCTCATGCCTCTTCAGGTCTCCAGTAACAGAGCATCTCCCACCTATAGCGCATGTCAAAAGCAGGATTCGAACCAATAGCTGTTCGTTGGAGAGCGTATACCCTCGGCAAACAAGGCCTGCAAATTATTGAAATGTTCCTTAAAATAATTTTTCTCATTTTAGGGACATAAATATTTGTGTGAATTACGGACATGTCACATTTCTGACTTTAACAGAGTAAATTCACAGGCGGGTGGCAACCTTGGTCTCGTTTTTCTTGAAGTTGTTGTGAACTGACATTTATCGTTATGCTTTGCAAGCAAATATTCTCTGGTTTCAAAGCCTTAAATGTGGGCAACTGCACAGAAGGAAGGTAAAAAAAAAAGGAAGGTAAAAGTATTGCAACATTAAAGGGTTCATTATAATATTTCAGTATAATTTAAATTATTGATATTAGTTTGCTATAAGGCTGTAAATTGCAGGCTTATGAAAGCTAGTGCATGTAGAAATTATAATGTTTATGTAGGATTCAATGCATTTATTGGAAGTTCTTCCAGACAGTATTTCGTTAACAATAAAGTCAATCCGATAAGTGAAAGGTATTATCAATGTAAACTTTTACTTACTAGTAAAATTCTTAGAATCTCTTTTCAAATAGTGAAAGTTTGTATGGCGAGCTCATTTAGTTTATTTAATCAGACCAAGCTGTGGTCTCTCTCTCTCTCTCTCTCTCTCTCTTTCTCTCTCACACACACACACGCACACACACATTCCTCCTCGATTGCTCGCTCGCTCGCTCTACTCCGAGTCCCCCAATCAGCCGGTAACGAAATTTCCACGCGGTGCGAGAAGGGACATAATCTCATTATGATACCATTGTGTCCCTAACTGCTATTCGTGGAAAAAAAAATCGCCAAATCACAGCACGTGCTAAACTTTCTCTCGGGGACCGACTTGATTCCAAAACAAAAGTAGATGATTAGGGTTTGCGTCGTCCGTAAAGCCCATTACCACAAAGGCGAGGAGGGAAAAGTTCCATGTATGAAAGGAAGCCAGAAGAATATAAACGTGGTGAATGCAACCCGATGGTCTTATTTTAATTGACAGAGGATTATTTGTCGATCACCATCCCCTCCCCCACACATTGTTATAAAATGTGATCAAAATTAAAATTTGGGGGAATTCCAGTGAGTGATTTTCCAATGCCCGCTTGCATCGCCTGATTTTTCCTCGATATTTCTTATCTGCTTAAACACCGAGTCACATGAAGGATGTTATTGCTTGCACGAGACTATCGACTTCCTGTCATTTAATATTTACATCTACATTCCTCTGACTTGACAGCAGGCGCTTGTCATGTGTTGTGTTCTCGCCTAATGTTTGACGCGTCATTTTTCTCACTTACCCTCCCTTCACTTAATTTCCAAAAATGCTCACCATCCAACTGTTTCGTTATCGAGTAATAGCAGTCAGTAGTTGCACATGCGTTTACTATTTTTAAGACAGTAGATTATCAACAGGTTCTTTAGAGCGCTAAATAGCTCCTGATAACACCACATTGAAATTTTCTCCTTTTCTATATCTGGTGCTTCTCTGTCACGTATAATTCTTTCTTGCCATTATTACAGGTGCAAAATCATGCATGCTGATAATTACAAATACAAAAAATTGCGGCCACCAGGTTATCGCCGAAATAATTTAGACGCTATAAGATTATCATAATCTATGGATTACCTATCTTTGATTGATCCAAAAAAAACTTTTGTTCACGGTATTTTATTTGACGTAAATGAAATATTTATCTTATTTTTTATCAAGAAATAAAATACGATGCTTTTACTATTATAGCCTTTTCTTTATAGAACTATCATTCTAAATAAATCTATAGTATTAAGAAATAAAAAAATACCTTTTCGTATGGAGTAGCGACACTTTTTGGTAGGAAAACTCTAGTTTCCATCGAATCCATTTAACGGCAAAGTAAAATAACTTGATGGCTTTGACTAGACTAGAATAGATTAGACGAAATCAGAACTTGGTTCGAACTCGCCGCATAATTAGGTTGAAGAATCGGCATCGACGATTTGAATACTGTCTGGAATGTGAATAACTTTCAACTGAAAATGCTTTCTTATGAGTCAGCAGCAGGGTTTTCCCTTCCGCAAAACAGGAAATCCAATAAGAGAAAATATGTAATTATCACACAGAATAATAGACTGACTTCATAGCTTTGGTTATTTCTAATCCCGCCGTGGGAATGGATGTTTGTGATTATATTCAGGTGGGAGATGCCTTCGATGCTGCGCTGTTGAACCTCATCTCTCGGTGTAAGACTAATTCCAAACAAAACGAAAAGCTCCCAACACGAAAAGTTTCTGTAAACTAATAGTGCTTTCATATTGTGGGTGGGCTAATGATTTCTTTTTTCTATTTGTATTCATTTTTTTATGTTTTATTTATTTTAACATAGTCCGGAAAACCTACTCCCGAGGCCAAACATGGAAGCTTTCAAGCCACTTCAGGTCTCGAATTAACGGGGCGGTGGTCTTATGCGGGGAGAGGGAGTTCAGCAGTGCAGCATCAAAGGCATCTCCTATCGAAAGATAATCACAAACATCCATGCCCAAGGCGGAATATGTGACCTATTGGTTGTAGAGCGGATACGCTAACCACTTACGGTAGCTAACTAGACCGGTGCGAACACGTAGCTCTTCATTTTCAGTAATAAAAAAATTTGCGGCCACCAGGTTATCGCCGAAATAATTTAGACGCTAGAAGATTATCATAATCTATGGACTACTATCTTTGATTTATCCAAAAAAATTTTTGTTCACGGTATTTTATTTGACGTAAATTTAAACGTCATGTAATGTCTGGACATTAAATCACCATCAAAAAAGCTAAGCCACCATATTTCAAGATAACAAGGCTAATTGGACAGAAGCATGCAATAATCATGAAAGTTAATTAAAATGTTACACACTAGAATCTTAACTGCAAATATAATATTGCATTTCCAAGAAGAAAAAAAAAAGTATAAACTGATAACTCACCATAGACTTGAGACGGAAAAATAAATTCAAACACTTAATTTTCATATACCTAAAGCAGTGCTTTCAGCAAAATCGCAACGCATAACAGACAGAGCAGCATCGAAGCCAAAGAAGAAAACACAGAAATGAATTAGCCGGTAATGACAATTATTTCCAGTAATTAAGAGGAACCTACTTCTGTAACATTCATTGAGTTCGCAACGTTTAACTATTTTCAGTCAAAAAGGTTAGTTTATAAGAGAAGACTACAGAATGTTTAGTGTTTTTCCCTCTCTAAATATTTGTTAACAATAATTATAAACTGGTGATTGTACCCTACTGAATTCCTCGAGTACGCGGCGATAACAACTTCATCACCTACTCATACATTTTAAAAATAAGTCTAACAATCATATCCAAAGAAATTTCACTTAAATTCTAAATGTAGTGAAATTTCTATTCGCCATCTGATGTAAATGCACTCTTTCTGACACCCCCCCCCCCCATCACGTCGTTACAGCCTGGCAGCAGATCACCTGGGGATGTAAGACTAGACGAGACCCTTGGCTCTCGCATTATTTATTGACCAGACGATGCTCGGCTCCAGGCAACGCGTCGACACACTCGTGTTTTATCCAGCATCCCATGTGGCTATCCACACGTGCTTGAGGTCGTGGCCTATTCAGGAAAGGCAACATAACATGAAGTGAATGTCAGTTGCCATGGCCACATCATCATCACTCGCATATTTGGACACCTGAATGTAAAAAAAAAAGGTTTTCAAAATATATATAAATTGGAACTTTTTTTTTTAGATTGAGAAATTGCTAACCAGTAATAACCTGATGGAAACTTGTCACAAACTGGCTGTTTTTAGGAATTTTCGATTTATCAGCGAGAAAAAAACCCAAAGAATATTTCTATGCATATGAGCCTGATAATCACAGTTATCGAAGTTTCTTTATTATTGTTGTTATGATCATCTTACACATGATAACCCATTTGCGAATTTTCAATTTGTGCTATTTCTTATTTTCTGATAGTTATAAAATGCATTTTGAAATCTCTCTAGAGAGAGAGAGAGAGAGAGAGAGAGAGAGAGATTTCAAAATGATCTATTTGTGAGAAAATTTTACGGCACATTCTACGAAAGTCAGATTTTAGAATTTGAGGTCTGTGAATTGAAGTAGATTACTCCTATAAAAAATTCACAGCACTATTTCTCTTGGTGACTCTATACACACATTCCAAAGTAGCCACTCTCAGATGAATCCGTCTGTCTGAAAACACGGAAGCAAGTTTAAATTTAATATAAAAAATCCTTTGAATGAATCTCACATTTTAAAAGCCTTATAAATGATAGTGTTGGAAAAAATAAACAAGAACTGTGTTAACTTCTATATTTTGGCAAAGAAAAAAACCCTGATAATTGACATCCTAAGAGACGTATAGGAAATCTCATTATCAATGATAAGAAAATTCATTTAAATGACCACTCATTCAAATGAAATACGAAGAAAAATGAATAATTAATTTTTCTTCGTATTTAGACCCTGCTATACAATGTATCAAGACGCGGATGGTTTTAGTTAGAACGTTTACTTGATGTGAAATTTCGTTGTGGAGAAAATATTTAATTCTCTCTCTCTCTGTATTGAATAAAAAAATAATCCTTTTTTTTGCTAAAATGATTGCCTGTGTAAGGCACTTCTGCTGCTAAACACCTTAAATCCGTATTGGTTTATACGCAGTGACTATGACACATCTAATTATTTGCTACTTTTGTCTTCATTGTTTGTTCATATCGCATGCAAAAAATAAGGCTTATCATTTTAAAAACTGGTTGAAGATCAACTTACAGAGACTTACTAAAGCTCCGAACACGTTTTCATGGTATGGCAACTGTTGCTATGTAAAATGTATAACAGTCATAAAGTTGGCCAACTGAACGTGAACTGGCAGACATTTCTCCTGCCAATTAATTGCGTATTGATTTTATAGATGCACTTTTCATTTTGTCTATGTAGAAATCAGAAAGGTGGAAGAAGGATGAAAATCAAAATAAAAAAAAGAAGGATGAAAATCTTAATCTTCGGATCTTTTAGATAAGGTCTATAAAATAGAGATGCGAGGCAGAAATACAAATTTCCTTTTATGATCAGCTATCTAAACATACGCAAGATATCGTGTTTAATGCCGAAATTAAAAAAAAAAGAACTAAACTAATTTAATTGAATAACATATCCTTTCTTAACAGATTAAGAAATTATGGTTCAACAAACGTAGTTTCAAATTTCGATTTTTCATAATCCCCTGAAAAGTAGTTAATGTGTGGTTAGAAGTCAGCAGTCGATACCTTCTCTGACTTATTATAACTTTATAACTATGGAAAGTTAGTAGTTTTAAACCAATTGTTAACTTGACATGGCTGAAAACCAAAATCATAAGCATAAATATACTTCCTGACATTTAAACATCATCATGTGATGATCTTTAAAATAAACCAAATAACGTTAAAGTTTAGTTTACATGAAATAAATCAAAGAAAAATTCTTTCGTTGTGATGTAAATAATTTTTCTAAAAAGCGGACATTATAACTTTAGTCATCTGACTAAAGTTATAATGTCGTCATGAGTGCTAGAATAGTAGAATGGCTAACATATTCTATCCTTCTGTTCAGAAATTCCATATTGAATTGCAAAATCTAAATTTTCTCTGGACATAGTGACTGTTTTTTGGATAATACGGAATTCAGGTAAAATATAACCTACACCGTAGCCTGAACCATAAGTGTTGTTTCTTTATTTCCCAATTCAACCAAAACAGATCTAGATTCACATAATCATTGAAAAATCACCGATGTTCAATATCATTTAGAGAATTTCCGAAGGAACGTTTTGGAATGAAAAAGTCGTCGAAAAGAACACCCAAAAACTGTCATTAGACTCAATAAACTGTCTGCTAGAGATGCTGAAAGGAATACAACTAATTTCAAAAGTGCATTAACCCATGTCTGCAGAAAAGAAGTCCACTTACCAGCCGCCTGCGCTATGAACAGAGTGACAAATAGAACCAGCAGCTGGCCATTCCATCGAAGCACAGATCTTGAAAGGAATCCTGAAGTCCCTACCACTGCAAAGGACTGCATATTCGAATGATGTTTTCTTGCTGGAAAACGCAGGATAAACACAGTGGAATGTCAGCCAGAGACGAGGAGTTGCATGTTGTACGGGGGGAGACGTTGCTTATATCCGTTTCAGTGATCGGCAGCGCATGACACACGCCGCGTTGCTAACAGCCGTGTCAGCAGCAGCAGTACTAAAGGAATGGACCATCCGACGAAGCGTCATCTTGAGCAACGTACAGGTTCCTTGCTACGTAGCGAGGTCCTCACATTCCCGAAACATCGTTGTTACACTTCCGGATGGCTTTGAAATTACGAAAAACAATTGCTCAATAAGAATGCTCAGAGACAGTGACGCGTGCTCGCACTGTTTCTAACGGCCTCCTTCTCCGCTCTCATGGCGGAAGTGACGCGATCGTTGGGGCTCTCTCTCTTTCTCCTCAGCACATGTGAGCGGGTGTCGCGCGCACCCCAAGAACTTTCGGTATAACGTTATCCATCCACAGCTGATGACCTCAAGTCGACAACAACGCTTCCTAGCGGATTTGTGTGACGCCGTCAGCTTCGCTGTCAGCTAGCGGTGCCATGCGGCGAACATACCATCCACTCCCGTATTAATCACACAAAAACATACACACTTTTAGCAAAATAGCTTTCTTGAAACCGAATACGATAAACAGATTTCAGAGAAAAATGTCATATAACACTATTGGTACTTATCTTCACGAATGTCAGAAACTGGAAGGTTTATCGCAGTTACCTAAGTCGATTTCAGCATGATGACGCATTTAGTGTAAGAGTGACTTAATCTCATCATTTGATTGATGTTTCAAACGCGTTAGCAAAGATATCTCAGGAAACATCTTAAGAATAATTCCATGTGTGATGCAGAGGTTATAGTAGAGAGGATTTCGGATTCGATAGCAAGATGAAAAGCTAGCAATTGATATCTATCCTGCTGTGTTTTGATACGCCATTCCTTTTTTGTTAACGCTTCCCAAACGTAAAACGTCCATTTCAAGATTTAGTTGCAGTCGGTTCATTTCATTTATTAGAAATAAAATTCATGGCGAATCGATATCGATCTGCAGTAGTCTGCAAAATATACTTATCTGATCTCAGCATGTCTGAATATGAATTTTTATTTTAGTCAGGTTATCCAATTATTCTACACATAATTCAAGCCTGCTGGAAGAAACATACTTTTAAGCATTATTTATATTTCTTACGAGTTGTCATTTTTATATAAATTTCTTTCACACAGAATATGGTAGTTTTAAGTGCTGACTTTCCTATATATTGATGCTTCTGCTTCCATTAGCTAAAATCATTATCAGCATTCAGACTGCAAAACATGCACCAAATATGAATCGTGCCGTATTTACGTTTGTTGATTCAGCGATGTTGTCATGCAAAAATTGCAAAACCGTTATTATATGTATTAGATGGAATTTTTAATTATTTTAATTTTCTTGATGTCAAATTAGATATCATTGGATTAAACTAAAAGGTTTAGTCGTTAAATTTTATCATTCTTATTTCCGTGATGAGTGTGAAAACATTACTTTGTAAAAACGTTCTACAAAAACATGTTGTTTCAAGTAACTCGTTTTTGTAGAAACAATCTCCCTAATCAAGAAGAATCAAACTGCATGCAGGTTTCTTTGTATTTGTTTCCAAGAAGTTTTTCAGACACTGGGAGTGAGGAAAAATTCATTTCTCCTTCCCCACTTCCAATTTGGAGGTTCATTTGAAGTGTCTGAAGCAGAACTAAGGGAGAACAATGACGTGAAATACCTCTCGTGCCTTAACTGTCAATGTAGACTTTGGTGCAACAAATTGGCTTAATTCTTCTAGTTAATTAAAGGCGGCTGCAATAGAGAACGTTGGCATGTTCTCTAGTCGCCAATATATCAGGATTCCACGGTAGAATTCCGCTACTTGGGATGAATAGGGTTCACCTGTAGGTAAGAAAAAATTCGCTCTCAGTAGGAATCGCATTACTGTAAATAATTTTAGAAAATTAAAGGAGACAAATTTTTTGAACAAATGCAAGCTATTCTCTTCTTAAAGCAATAAGAAAATAGATTCAACATTTGAGAAAACAATTTGCTCTTTTATCATTTCTTTCACACGCTAATAAATATCGGTGATAACAATGAAAACTTAATTCCTAAAAGGAAAACCTCTGCAAAGTCGCTGCCGTAAGAAGCTTAAATAATACGGATTACAATAATTAGGGGAAAAGCTTTAAGTATTGAAGATAACACAACTATAAATAATTACTACTTACGAGGACATTATGTTCCGTGATTTTACCAGTTTTCTCTTTTTCTTATTCCGTCTTGTATCTTAGTCCTGTTGCCACAATGCTCGTTGCAGTACTCTTTCTTAGTTTTCATAGTCTTCCAGCTGGTCTTTAATTTAAGCAAATAAAGTTTAATCTGACAGAATAATTTAATTTAATTTAATCGTTTAATTTAACAGAATTTGACATCAGTAGAGAAGTTTCTCAGGGATAGTCGGTGAAGTGTAACGATGGAAAGACAGAAAAAACTGGCAGTTCATCTACTATAACATGAAGGTATTGCTCAAAGTTTTGTCGGATTATCCATATACGAAATATACTTTGGATAACAGTTGCACGGTTATGAGTCAACAAGGTATTTTTCTCTTATGGTTCGGAGAGGGGAAACCGTTAGTCATGAAACAGTCTTGTAGAAGGGGATGTGAGAGGAGGCCTATTTCCATTTGAATGGAATTGAATTAATTATTGCAGAATGCTCGGCATGGAACATGTAACACAAATGTACCACATGCACATTATTGATCCGTGATTCATGATATGGGACTGCAGTCGGCTTCTATTAAGTGTTTGCAGCGCAGAGATATGTTAGCGATTAAAATAATTCCAATATTTAACCAACAGAAATACCTTGATATAACGGCATTTATGGAATATGAAGAATCTCCTTGGCATCCCAGCCTGCAAGAAATGATTCAACAGCATTTGCTACTGACAGGGTAACAAGCCGCTTTGATTCTACGAGTCTATCGTCTAGCACAATAGAAACATTTACACGGACTTTTCAAAAGTCAATTTAATATGAAGTTAGCGGACTTTCTAACTAGAAACTTTGGTTTTTTCTTTCTTATAAATTGGGCTAACCGAACAGAAGAGTAGCCACACTTCACTTATGTAATAAACTGGCCCTACAGCCTAAGTTGCTCGGCCGTAATCCTGATCAAATAAAACTAAGCGGTTTTCAGGATCTTTAACTACAAAGAATTCAGGTTTCATATTTCGCAATGAGATAGTTGGTCTGCTGTTCCACTACACAAGTAGTAAACAATGTCACTTTAAAATGCCAAGGATATTTGTAATATCCGCACTGCATTTTACGAGATTGGGTGTCCGTATTTCATACGAATGCTTCACAAAAACGCCACTGACATGCTTTCCATACGAAGAATAGAGGACTCAGAAAATTTTTCTATCGATATTTTAAATCCTAACTCCGAAGAATCAACGAATGTTCGATTTGAAGGAGTGCGTTTTTATGACTCGACTTCCACCATCTACATCACAATAAGAAAGCTTTGTGAACATTGAGAAAAACAAGCTTATGTATTTTTTGAATAACTTTCAACCACATATCCTCGATACTAGAAGTTCTACTTATTATTTCTTTTAAAGTGATTGATAAGTACTATTTAGTTTTAAAACTTTAGAAAACTTGTACATAAAAGGTTAGTAAATATTGTCCAGCTGCTTACAAACAGTTCATCACTGTGGGGTTCTGGTATTCGTATCCGAGGGAAGGAAAAATTAACCCACTATTTTTGTTTTTGTATGACTGTCAATTTTCTCGTTAGTTCCACAAAACTCGCAGTTAGTTGCGATATTGTACTTCCTTTAGATTAGTAGCTATAAACCAATAGGAAAAGCCCCCCCCCCCCACAATTGTGAGCAGTTTTTTAAAGTATCTTGATGCTTTGGAAAAACATTCAGTACTAGAATTGGAACATGAAACACATGCATAAATATAAAATAAATTGCACCTGTTGCTTTCTTGAACACTTCACCCCTACACTCTGCCTTCCGCGCCCTCACGAATCCCAAAGCCGGTGCCAAGCTAGCAGAATTATTGCTGATATTTATACCAATTGTGGCAAATAACACATGCATTATGTTGAAACATTTCTAAATAAAATCTAAAATGAGACTGAAATAACATGCGTATCTTAAATTTACTGTTCTTTCCATTTGTATTAATGATTTTTATTGCATCAATTTATATGTATGAAAAGGAACCGAACTTATTTAAAGCATGTTAAGAAACAACTGAAAATTAAATCACAGGGAATGAGAACAGTATTCTTTGAAAGTGTGTGAATAATTCAGTTTGTGGTTTGTTCCACAGTTGCATATTTTTAATAAATCACATGATTTTTATTTAATAATTATAAAGGAGAGGGGCTTTTTCTACTCGTCAATAAATTATCCATAAAGGTAACTGAAATTTAGGAATAGTTCGATATTTTATGCTGGTTAGTTTGTTATGCGTAAGAAGAAAATTCTCTCACCTTTGTATGAGACAGGCTAACAGGAAGAAAAATTATGAGCTAGTTCTAGATATGATTTGAATCTAAATATTCCCACGTAAAATATGTCAGTGCTACTAACTGCACTATGGAGACTCGAAATAAAACAAATATATTTTATCCTCGGTTCATATATTCACTATATGAGTTTACTGTGTTAAATCTCGCCAGAATATTATGTATTAGCACTGAACGTGACGAGCGAATACTTTTGTTTCATTTTAATAGTTGCCCTAGCTACGTCACTTATTGCATATATTCAGTTATGGAGTCGATCGGATAATCTGTGTGTGTTAGTAGATATTTAGCGTTTCGTTTGTACGTTTACTCATCTCATTTTTTAAGTTTATTGTCAAGATGAAATTAACTAGAGTGATCTCATTAGTGAACCATCACGCCAGAAGAATTTCAACGACAAAATTTTTTTATGTAATACCTAAATCTTTCTGATACTGTAAATATATTCCTTCTAAATAATACGCAAGAAGGTCCGCAAATAAATGCACAATAAGTAAAATAAATTTTCCTTCTAGACCTAATATTAGCCTCCTTTTTTAGCTTGTAGCAATATATAATTAATATTGTCCAACGCTATTATGATGCCACTTTTAAATAGCAGCTCGGTAAGTTCTCAACTTCAGATCACAATATGAAAAAAATGTTTGCTATTCACTGGAAAAACGGTTACTACTTCAATATATGTAGAACCATTTTCATGTAGTTTTAATGCACCGCCATATACTGAAGTTTATGATTTTTTTTCTTAATCTGCTTTCCACAAATGCTCATTACATAAATTTTATAAACTACGTTGTCACAACAGTTTGATCTAAATTATTCTAAATGAAATGTCTATTTATTTATTATTTATTTATTCAATCAAGTGGCAATTTTTGAGGCAGAAATTACCAGCTAGTGTTTTGTCATTTTGGTACAAACCAATAAAGTTATGTGTAATCATTTGCATTACAAACCAAGTCGAAGTTTCAGAGAAAGATTGTGATATTACTTTATAGCAAACTGTTTGACAGTTTCGAAGTTCAGATTTCCAGGACTTTGTTATGTGTCTAAATTTTTACATGTATCTTCTGGGTCTTTTATTTTTTCCACTTATATAATTATTATTACATTTTGTTTTTTTATTATGGAAATGCAAACAGTTGGACACTGCAAAAAATCATACCTTCATTTAATTAAATTATATTTACCCTGTAAGTTGGTAGCAGTTAAGAATTCCAATAAAAATAATAAGGAAGAGTTGAATGAAAGCTCACGTACCAGGAAAGAAATCGGTATCGATTATACGTACAGAAGATAAAAGTATTGCCTTACGCACATAAATTTGGGTCTGGGATGTCACGCTATTCTTCCCGTTTGGAATTTATTGCCAAAGTTGTGGGAACGTCTTGAACCGTACACACCAAAAGAAACAGCTGTTCTTGCCGGAACAATTTACTGTTCATTTAGCATTAATTCTTTTGGAGAACGTCTAATGAGTTACTCGGATAGAGAAGACCTGATTTACTTTGATAATTTTTTTTTTTTAATAAGGTCGAATAAATAATGTTTTTCTTCTCCTACCGAAGTTTTGATAGCAGCTCCATTTTTCCTCTTATATTAACTGCAAGCCTAATAAACACCCCGTGATTCGACATACTGAAGTTTAAGTAGTGCATTAATTGTAGACTACTTCTTATCCATCGAAATTACTAATTTTGAATGCTTGAGAATAAATCAGAATGTGCTGCACTCTGCGTTCACTGCAAGGTCCAATTCAGAAATCACATAAAAAGAAAGAGGCTTCACTGGATATTTAATACCTACAAATACATCGTGTTTCTATAATATGTGCTTCATGATAATCCAAGTACGAGCTGTTAGTCAGATATACAACACAGAGTATCGTGTATGAGACAAAAGTTGAGGAAAAGAAACATTTTATTAAGAAGTTTCTTCGTTTTCCGCAATTTGTAACGGAAATTAAGTCAACAGAATATTCAGAATATATTTAAAAATGTATATCACATAGGATTTTTATTAGATGTTATAATAATGCTGCAAACACAGAAGTGAAAACCAGAAACTTTTGTGTGTTTATAAATTCTTTATTAGAATAATTACTTCAGTATTATTTCACGTGTAAAAATAATGTCGTCACAAAGATACTTTTCAAATAACTTCATTGTAGCTCGGAGGTAAATGTTTGTTTCAGTAAAAATATGAACTGCAGGCATAATTATCTGTGGACTTCTGTGCATTGTTATTCTGAATAGTTTTAATTTGTTTCTTTCTTATAATGGAAGTTGTTTCTACCTATTAATAATATAGTTTGGTTGTTCTTTTTAATTTTATTTTTTACTAACTGCTGCAAAAGACTCCGAGGATAATGGATATCTTTTTCTTGGACTTCATTATTGCGGTTTTATCTTCGTACGTTTTTGAAAGGAAAGCAATAACCGTACATTTCAATGTTTTTAAGTTGCAATGCCAGCGAGTTTCCGCTTAAAACAAACAAAAATGGCTATTTAGGTATTTCCATCTTCAGTTCTTAATTATACATTTAACATTAACAAAAATGATGCCATCTCGTTAAGTTCGTGCCTACGAAACACAAACGGCTATTCAGGTATTTCCATCTTCAGTTCTTAATTATGCATTTAACATTAACAAAAACGATGTTATCTCGTCAAGTTCGTGCCTACGAAACACAAACTGACATCTAAATCTTGATAAGGACGTGTTTCCGGGAATAACTGTGACACCTCCGCTAATTTAGTGAGTTCTCGTAGCGTAATAAAAAGACAAATATGCAAAAGCGCAGATAAGATCAAAGTATTAGTTTCTCTGTACGTACTTGTACGTGCTATACTTATGTGAAATACAAAAGAATAAACGCGGTTAGATGACACAGAAATACCAGAGTAGTGAAACTTAGTAAAAATATTGCCCATACAACACACAGTCTCTATTGATACCTACTCATAGTTAACAGCCATCAAACAGTTGGCAGACGCAAGATAACATTTCTGCTGGTAAGTGTTTGAAAGACATAATTTTGCTAAGCAGCACCGGTTATGCATTCTCAGTGTGCGTGCGTAATGATTATGATGTACCCTATTGTTTCGGGAAATATGTAATAGAGTATGCGAATATTTCCGCAATTCTGAATATAATTATCTCTCCTTATACTTATACGATACCAAGAGTACGTAATCTGGAAGTTGTTGTTATCTGAATATTCTTTTCCGATAGCAATAATGTTATAAATTAAGAATATTAATCAAACATTGCCTAAATTGTATTGTAATTGTATAAGTTTTTTGTATGAAGCTAGCCGTTGCTTTTCAATTTTTTTTGTTTGTTTGTTTGATTGATTTCTTAGCAGATGGAGGTAAAAAATTCTGCAACATCTACCTACGCGAACTGATAATTCACAATTCGATGAAATTACCTACAAATGTTTCGTCGAGCCAGAGTGGAAATTCTAATCAAATAATTTTCCAACTAAGGTACATTTTACTGACTACGTCACGAGAATTTTGTGAATCCACTAAATAGAAAAAAACGCATTTCTTTTTTTTCTTCTAAAAATGCTTTAATAAAAAATTGAAAAAATAAATAAAGCAAGTATTATTTTTTTTTTCCGACTAAGGAACACAACTTTGACTAATCATCCATTTTTATTTTAAGATACGAAATTTGAATTTGACGATTGGTGTTGCATTCACCATTATTTTATATCCCTCCTCTATTCCGCCACGATGTTTTACAGTTTCTTTGGCTACCGTAGAATTTCCCTAACTCTCGTTATGTAACGTTAATACTCGTTTTTTTTTTTAATTTAATATCTTGCGATAATGTCTAATGTCGTTTTCATTGGTATTTCGTTTTTAAATTTTACTTACTTTATTTTTGTTGTTCTCTTTATTTAAATTTCTTAGTTTTATTGGAAATCTACATCTGTAACTTTAGTACATTTTTTGTTATTTCATTTCACCAAGTTATGTTTTCAATTTGTTAGATGAATACTGCTTTTTCTAGAGAGAGAGAAAGAGAGAGGATTGCGTATATTGCTTACATTAAAATTCGCAGAAATTCGCGGTAAAATGAAATTCATTTAAACAAAATCAAGTAATTAGAGAGAGATGCTTATAAAAACAATGTGGTTCTCATTCTTCATGTGTTATATGTTTTATTTAAAACACCCCATAAGTGAAAAATCTTTTCTAGAGAATATCTATTCTCATTTCTGATATCTAATAGTGGAAAAGAGAGAAATACATGAAATGCAGTTGCGCTGAAATTCAAAGATTACACACACACACACACAGAGCAAGTTTTATATAATGCTCGAATGTTGTGCGTGTGTGTGTGTGTGTGTGTGTGTGTGGTATTTGTGCGGTAATTTCGTACCTGGCTTGCTGTTGTGTTGACACACTTCACTTCGCTTGAATCATTACAATTTATGGTTAATAAGGTTGATTAGTATTGCGTTAGGCTTCGATAATTCTGTAAAAGATTAATGGTAGTATTTACGGTTGTTGTGTTTTCCTGGTTTTAAAATGTTTCTTTCGGAACGAACTTTAATAGGTATCTCTTTGGAAATTTATTTAATGAATTCATAAATTCCTTTGCTACTTCTATATCTTATTCATGTATGAATTCTTTCTGACCAGTCCTTCTGTCACAAAATAAACGAGTGACCTGTAAACTGAGCCTAAGAATGTCAGCAGTTCATCAGCAGAACAGTCCTTTCACTTGAATATTTTTTGTCTTTGTGCTTCGATACCTTTCTGTAACGCACCGTCTTATTCGCTAATGTTGAATAATCACCATAATCATGGTTGCAGCATGTTACTTCTAATAAGCTACTGGAACCGTCGTCACACGACCTGAGTTTTAAAACTTAAGATTTCTCTCTTTTTTAAATTAAAAACTAACACGCCACAAATATTTTAATTGTAACACAAATCGTTGCATTTTTCAAAGATATTAAAATATGACATAGGAGAAAGAAGTTTCACAATATATGTTTCTCCTTCACTTTTGTCTGTATCTTTCTGAAAGCCATTAACTTTATCATTTCGAAAGACGTTTTTGTTGTTCATCTTCCAACGGATTGATTATAACGAGTTTTCTCACGTTTATGAGCTTTATGACTGTTTTATACGAGTCTCCAACGGATCTAATTTTACGTCTACTAACAGCATCTCGCGCTCAGTCTTCCTCGTCCTCGAGTGGGTTTGCAACTAATCGAGCAAAAAATCCAACCTAACAGGTCAGGAAACTGAAAAATGCATTTCTTCAGAAAGAACTGTGATTTTGTGTGTGGGTGGGTGGAAATTGCAGTGATAAACTTGAACTACTCTGCAATAGTATCGTTGTTTCTTCCTTTACCTGGAATTACGTAAAGAATGAGGTGGTTGACTCTTTTTTTTTTTTGTCAAAGAATTAAACAAAGAGAGAAGAATTGCTTTTACAATGGAAAATACTGTACCAAACAGTATTTTCTATTTTAATAAGGAACTAGGCTATGTTATTTCTTTAACTGATATTGTAAGAACAAAAGCGTCGGTATGGAAAATCTTTCAGGGAATTACGAATGAAAATTCTGTAATGTAATGAGAAAATATCTCACAAATATAAATCACAAGTGACTTGCAATGTACTTGTGCTTAGACACTCATTGCTCAATAGGTTCCACACCTCCGTAACACATTCAGAGCAATCGTATCGTTTCTTCGGAAAGATAAAGATGCGAGTTCGAACTTGAGTAGAAAGCGAGAAGAAACATTAGTGCTGTTTCTAACAAACATTAGTTAATAAACATTGGTGTCGAAGAAATCGCTGGCTACAGATCTTGAGCTTTTAAATGAATGTTATTTCTGAAAATTAAATTTATTTACTTTGCCATTTAAACTGCATTTTTTAAAAGTTCCTCCACTGTTCTCAGACAGCCTCACGATAGCGAAGAGATACTGCATTTCCTTAATGAGGGTCCCATATTGTTTATTGTATTATTTAAGATTCGCTTTCTTATTTTTCAAAACGATTCTAGCGAAACTAATTCCAAGCATTAAGTACGAAATTGTGTATTGTTAGCCGTTTTTTTTTTTCAGTATTATATTATCGCTGTTTTATTTTTAGTTTTATTTTAATTGCGAGGAAAATGTGATTCGTTCTTTAATCCATTATTTTGAGCTAGGCGATAAACAACTTTTCTTGGCTTTTAAGAACGTCTGGAAAAAAGTGAGAAGATTTATCATTTCGGCATTTTTAGGCTCTGCATTGCCTTGGTAAATGAAGCCTACAACTTTGATTTCTTGTAAGAGAGAAAGCAATTAGATTAAGAAACACGAATAAAGAAACGCTTAATAACGAGCATTAAATAATGTTTGTTTATAGTATTTCAGTTGAACAAAAGGTACTCGTTTTTATCTACCAAGTGTTTAATTTTACAAAACATTTTTTTGCTTTAAATAACGGCAACAGCACGATTAATGCTTGAAATCAGCACATCAAAAGAAAAGAAGAGAAACAAAAAGACATAATGAACGTAATATTCATCATGTCTTCACAAATGAACGTAATAATGTAAAAATTATGTTTGTTTTTTTATTATTATTCATTTCAATCAAGAAGGCCTGACAATGCATTGCTTTTTATATCTTCACTGAAAAAAAAGTTTTCTCTCGCTTCCTTTATACGAAGCATTTTTCAAAAAAAATGCTTCATTATCAATATAGAAATTTTTTTCTACATTTATATTGAAGCTTGAATTTCTAAGAGCAATCTCCAAAGTCTAGCCAGGCAAATGAGAATCCGTTTTATTTTTTATTATGTTTTCAAATCATGTCTGTATGAAGAGATCAGATTTTATATTGATATTGCAACACAACTTTGAGGCGATGAAAGTAATTTTTCACTTGTTTTGCACTCTGAGAAGAATCTAATCACTTAACTGTCACAATCATCTTTTAAACATATTAATACATGGAGGGGGGATAACATTTCAAATTTGTATCAAGAAATACTACTCAGTGTTAATGAAATGGCATAGGTCGATTCAACCATAGTGGTATTCATCGTGGAATAAATAAATAAATAAATAAAATGAAAAACTAATTTCCACATCCTAGTTAAATACAGATTTACAGAAATTTATTTCTGAAGCCACTCTGAAAAAAAAATATCGTGTTATTTTTAGAATATCGTGTTAAAAATATCGTGTTATTTTTAGAATATTATCAATGCAATCAATTAATGAATATGCTGCAGTAGGCAAATCAGCTCTGTTCATACTGAAGTATATTCATGTTAGTTCATGAAAATACTACACAAAGTGGCTTTTATGATTAAAACAAAGAAAGTAATAATATCATGTCTGATATTTGATATTCTCTGATCCGTTTGTCTGTTTTACAGACGAGAAGAACCCGTGTTTCCAGAAGCAAACTCCACGCCACCTTTATGTGAAATCGGCTGACTCGCTTGCATTTGATAAAAGCACTTATCAACTTTCTCCAGGGTTTTTATCAACGGATAAAATCCTTGGATCCATCAGTTCCATCTTCGTTCTTTATCAAAGAATGGAGTTCTTTGATAAAAGAACTCCATTCTTTATGCATGCTTTATGCATGTGATAAATTCAAAAATCAGTTAGGAATATCATTTCGAACAATGAAATCGCCATATTTTAGAATAAAATAATATTTTAAGTGCTTAACTGGATATGTTCTTCTTTTTCTTTTTTTCTTTTTTTTTTTTTTGTTAAATGCAGGTGCTCATACAAACTTGACAACAGTAAAAATGTTTCGTACTCTTCACAAGCCGCTTTGTATACGCAGGGTTTTACCTTAAGGTGTCCACATTCGTAGTACAAATGTCTACTTGATAACGCCGACGAAGAAGCGGTTTTGTCTGATTTAGCTGCAGCATCAGACCTATCGATAACCAATACAAAGCGCTCAGAACCTGCACGGAAACCGTCTGAAAACAGAAATTCTCGTCAAATGTTAAAAGTCAAAGACTGGTTCATGCATACTGTACGAAGGGAAAAAGAAACAAACCGATAAACAGAATCCGAAAGAAATAATCTCGGCATTAATTTATTTTTCAACATGAATTTCTCCGGGAAGCATGCGAATTTTATATGCGATGAACATTTAATTATGCGCCTCACACCTCACATATACGAATACTATCATGTCAGTGCGCATTTAATTATGCAGCATGCGCTGCATTAAATAAATTTAATGCAAGTCATGCAGCATACGATCTAGCGCACTGACACAATAGTGTTCGTATATGTGAGGTGTAAAAACCATGGCAGACACTAAAATATATAGCAGACTCAGTTTTCCAAAGTAGTCTATGATAAAACTGTACATGGCGTAATTTACTCTTGTTCTCTTTCTTATTTAGTCTTGTTGATTTTTCGTTATTTCTTTTTCTTTTTTTTTTTTTGTGATGCGTGAAGTAATTTTTTTTTGTAATATTTAATACAGTATTTGTAATATAGCTTCAGATATTATTAACTTCTGGATTCTTTTTTTAATTTAATATATATATTATGGGCCAAGTGACTAATAGGTCATTATTCATAATGCCAGGCAATTATAAATAAATTTATTAAATTGACAAGTTATTATGAATACAGCTACATTACCTTTGGTTATTTGATTTGAAAAGAAAAATACCCTTTTTTCATTAAGAATTTTACCGGACGTTGTGAATAAATCTACATTCCCTTTGGACAATTTAATTTAAAAAAAAAAAAAAAAAACCTCCTAACCTAAATTACGGTAATCTCCCTTGTAATATTTTTATATTTTGTAATATCTGAAATATTTCTTCAGTGTGAACGTAATATTTAATCAAACTGCCATATGCATATTACAATACCCGTATATGAAGGCAAAATTACCTTCACGTCTCCCGACAAAAAGAAATCCGAAGAATCTCCCCAACGCCTACAGCTTCTAATAATGCTAAAAAGTATCATTATTATCATTTTGCCTGACCAGATGATAGCAGTATTCATATTGACCCGTCAATGTGATGCAGAATATCATTTAACGCACAATTATTCTGTATTACCCAAATTATCGCTATTTATGTAAAACCTATTACAAAAGCCTTAAATCTATTGTACATTATTGGTTCAAGGTTAGGTAATCTAGAAGCCTTGAACTAGAGACGAATCAGCGAGATTTATGAATACGATTTCAGGTCTTCAATAAGAAGGGAGGGGGGGTGCACAACCTGTTGACAGGAGTTCGAAGACGTTATGCAATCGAATTACAAGGCTGACAAAAATTTAAGAGCAAGAATTCGTATATTTTCTGTACGAAAACCCTAAAATATATGCTCGCTTGATTTCTATGAACATTTTATCAACAGGTTGAAACCCCAGAAAAAAAAAACCGAAAAATCTTTTGGGTGTCATCACCGTTTGATCGGTAGATAAACTAAAAGCATGATTCACTTTAGTAGATATCAAACAACTAAAATCTCTCTCTCTCTCTCTCAGATTAAGCAATATTTTACTTCGATTAAAACTATCTGGGTTATAATCCTGTCAGGAAAGTGCAAAATCTTTTCATGGAACTTTTATTTAAAAGGAAGGGAAAATCTTCATCTGAAAACACGCCTGTTTTCATTCTGCAATACAAGAAATCAGCAAGAAGAACACATGCTGTTAAAAGGCGTAATACACTGACTTCAAACTCAGTTCATTTCTCCTTAATATCCTCGTTACGGTACAGTACAGTTTCTCTATCCTTTTAAAAGATAAATAATGCATTTTACGTGACGGATATCAGTTTTATTAAATTGAGTTCTCAATTCGAAAGGGTATAAGGATCCATTTTTATAAAATAAAATCAGATAAGAAGTGAACAAAAATTTATTCTGATATTCATTTCTGTATGTAACTTGCCAAAATCTCTTGGGATGAATGGTTTTTCAAATTCCAATTTCTGCAATGTTAAACATCACCAATGTCCAATTTGCAACAGAAAAACAATGTCGAAATAGGATTTGTCATAAGGTGAGTTAGCCGATCTCATACGGAGGTAGCAGGGTTTTTTCTCCCGGAAACTCGGGTTTTTCATCCCGCATACATACAAATCGGCCCTTCAGAACACACGCAATTTACAGACAAAAATTACTAGTTGTGGTGGTGTTGGAGGTGGGCGGTAGATGGCGTTGATGGAGATGATTCGTAGTAGAGGTTAGGTGTAGAGACAGTTGTAGGTGTCCTCCCGTGATGAGTCTTCGGACTCCTTGGAGGTATCAGGAATAATAATAATAATAATAATAATAATTTACATTTGAAAATTAAACACTTAAAAGTCAATGATTTTGCTACCATATGATTACTTCAGCACGTTAAGAATATATTGACATATTGACTTAAGTTTGTCGAAACAGATATTGCAAAGAATCACTTCACTGGGAAAATTAAAATTTTCACACAACTTTCTTGTATTGAAGTGATTTTAGTGTTTATCTTTCTCGAATGCACATCGTCTACATTTTGCTAGGTCTCAGCAAACAAAGCGTGCCTCTGTAAATATTAGTCTAAATAGTGAACTAATCAGCAATTTGCTTTTACATAGGGTTTTAACCATAAATATGAGAGATGAAAGCTGATGAATCCTGTCGGAGGAAGAAATGAAGTCAATTTCCTCATATCGATAAGAGTTCTTTCAGTTAACTTCTTATCTAGCAGCAAAAGAGAAAAAAGGCACAGTTAATTTATTATTATTCGAAACACTCTCATGACAAATGTTATATGATAACTAAAAAGCTAAACTCATCAAAAAGTTCATTTATCGTGTGGAATTTCCCTTAACGCCATTCCAGTTTCCAATTATCTTATGTAACAAGCACTCCTTGATAAAAGCGAAGCAAAACAAACACCTCCAGGAATGACTCGTTGATTCCATACAGGTCTAATACTACTACTACTAATAATAATACGCGCTAACTTTCTTTTAGAATTTTTAAAATTATTTAAAAATGTTTTTAAATTATTTTTAAAATTTCTTAAATTATTTTTAAAATTTCTTAAATTATTTTTTAAATTTTGCGAATTATGCTGTTTTAATTTAATGTATAACCTGAGAATAGCTTACCACGTATAAAAGTGCCGAAGTTGGACATTTATATGCCATTGGTTTGTTGGAGACAAAGGAGAATGTGAATAGAAAATATCAAAACTATGTACTATACAAAACTGGTATCATGCTAAAAATAAGGCATTAAAATATTGTTCTCTTCTAGGCACTATTTCTAAGCAGTAGAAAAAAAATGAAATCAACGTTATTGTTTATTTTCCAAACCTCACTAATTTTTAAAAGAACCGCAGTGGTATGACTAGCAAGCTGATGTATGATTAGAATAGCTTTGAGACATACACTGGTTTCTATAAATTAAGCAACAAATAGAAACATCATGATAACTCAGGGGAAGAAAAAATAATCCTCATGCACATTATGAAAAAGTGTAAAAAATCCCACTCATTCCTCTAATATTCGTAAAAGCGCCACTTATCGTAGAGGTGATGTGTTGGTTTGAGGAGGCGTCTTATTTGGATGGACACACCGACCTGTGTGCTTCTTAGTGGAACTATGAATGCTGAAACTTATCGATAGGAGGCCCTTGACCCGTCCATATGCAGGTGAGATAGGGAAGAGATCCCACAAGACGATACAGCTCGTCCTCATCTAGAAAATATTGTGGACCTTCAAGAAGAGACTACCGTACGTATATAATAGACAGTCAGGTCTCCTGACATGAAATATTGAACATTTCTGGGATGCTCTAGGTAGACGTGCTGCTTCCCTTAACCCGGCGTTAGTAAGGTGGGGTGTCACAGATCCCGAAGATTTTAAATTGACTATAATTTTTAACAACGTGTGGCATTGAGTCATGCCTCAGTGTAGCTTCACCTCCCGTAACCCGCTACTCGACGCCATAGATAGGCTGTTGCGCGCAAGCAGATTTAGTGTGCAGAGGTGTAAAGTGTGCTTGGGTCCACCAGACCCTACCTTACCAAAAGTGTGACTAGATTTACTTCCGAAACGCAAGTTGTTTTCAAGTATATTCTACTAAAATATCATCGTTACTGCTGTGTCTTCTATATTTTTACATACCAACTATAAGCAAATACGCTTTCGTAAATATTTAGAGGGTATTTTGAGAATAATATTATTTTTATACCAGATGAGTTACGAGCAGGAAGAACAGAGGTTACTTCAACTTATAGATGACGCTTTGACAGATGAGGAGCCATTTAGCGGAGATGATGACAGTGAAATTGATTTGGAATTAGTCAGTAACCATGAGTATGATACAGAAAAAGACTGTGAGGAAAAATCTTAAACAATACTTAATCTAATATTGATTAAAAACATATCGATTTCTATAATACACGGTATTATTTGGGTGGGTCTGTGGGACCCCACGTTACCACTTTTGTTACATTTTCCCATCTCGCCAGCGCCTGGTTAACTCTGCTCTTTCTCCAAAACCCAAACTTTGAGGGAGTTAAGAGACCCCTCATAGGAGCAATGATTATTATTACCAACTGAGCTCCTGGACATCATTATAACCAGACACAATACAGCGCTCATAAACATCGTTATGAACGCTATATTGCTGTACGGGGGCGACTCCTTATTGAGAACTTAGACAATCTCATTTTGACCTCTTCGTTTTGGCCATTGTATTCACGTTTCCATTTGTTACTGGATTAAACTATTTATTTACAATGTTTGTGGGTGTTTCGTTCCCATATCATATGATGCCTCTTTTCACCAATTTTCTAAACATTCATCGTTCAGTTTTTAAGATATAATGCTTTTCCTCTTTGTTCCATAATTTATGGAAACCAGTGTAGTTAGTGAGGCGAGTCAGATTAAGTACACGATTTTTCTGTCTGGTCGAGTACACCATCGTCACCATTAATGCCTAATCTCTTCCTGCTAAATGATTTAGAAAAGCAATTTTTTCCTAGGTGTTTGTAAACTGCGGGCTACTCTCTCTCTCTCTCTCTCTCTCTCTCTCTCTCTCTCATTTCCGTGCATTTTGCTGTGTATATGCGCTACACATATCTCATTATTGAAATTATCTCTTTAAATTCTTATTTTACTATGTCGTTAAATGTAACATATTCAGTATGGCTATGCTACAATGCTGATATTTCAAAAATCCAACGGAATCGATTTCGTATTGTACTATAAGAAAGAAATTTTCTTATGCCATCTGTGTTACCTGAATCCGCAGTTATGTTTTAGAATTTATTTATCACTGTGCAGAATAAAGAAAATTAATTAGATAAAGGTATATAATGAATCAAAAAATCTTTGTAAGTTATTTCCAGAGCATTCTTCATCATTATGTGGTAACGTCATGGCACAAACAGGTTTGGGAAAATGCAGCAGAGTTTGAGCATTTGAAATCAACTGTGACCGACATCATTAAAATATAAAAACATGGTAGCGAAAAGAAATCCAAACAAAAAACAAACAGTCAAGCAGACTACATTAAAGCGCCCACCTATGACCATTCTCGTGTTAAAGGGTTGCACGCGCTTCCTATACGGCATATCCACAGTTGTAGAGGGTTGTATAAGGACGTCTAATTTACACGGGAAAGTTATTTGTATAGAAACAACATCACCATGCAATGCCACAATGCAGTTTGCGGTGACAGAACAGGGAGTATTGGAAATGTCTGGTATGGTGGTAGTATGGTATGTCTTCTCACGCAACACGATCATCAAACCAGATGTAGGATTTTTGAGTAAGACAGTTTCGAAGACTGTAATTCACCAGAGCATACAGTCCCATCTGTTAAAAGCAGTGGATATGGTTTAAGAATACTTCTGATTTTGAGTGACATATTTTTGTTGGTGTTCCAAAGTGAACATGAACTTTATGTTGACATTATGATCACTTAGTTGCCAACGTTAAGTTGGTTTTGTGGAAATTCTTTTTGATTATCACCATGGACGGTGCACAGTGCCATGATTAAGGAACTGTAATGATACAGTTTGAGGAAATATGAATACAATGGATGAGGTGGCAAGCACAGGGTCTTAATCCAATCCTCATCCCTACTGGCCGCAGTGGATGAAATAGTGAGACCAAATTGCACTTCTTGTCCATGTTATTGAATAAGTGTTACATGATCGTATCCAGATTTAGCTGGACGTCTAAGACGTCGTGGCTATTTCGGGGCTTAAAACGGCGATCAGTCAAGCACTCTCTGTTTTTATTGTCAATGTCGGATGTCACTGTCATCAATGTCAATGTCTTTATTTATTGTTGATGGAAAGAAATCCAAAAAAATCACAATAAATAAAGAACACGACAGGTGAGTACTGAAAATTTACCTCATATTCTCAGCAATGTTTGGTGGAAATCTAACCAGTAAAGTGTCATCTGCCATCGAGACTAAAGATGGACTACTGTTTGTTGAGGTTTGTGCGACACGCAGTGTCGCACAAACCTCAACAAACAGTAGTTGTTGCTGCTGTTGCTCAACAAACCATTTGTTGCTGAGATAAAAATAAATTTTTATCTCAGCAACAAATGGTTCTTTTGTTTGATTTTTAGTCCATAGAAGTCGATCCTATCCTTTCCCTGAGATATGTTGTTCTTTATAACTCTCATGAAAATGATCTATCACCATATATCTCTATTGTAAAATTACCAGTTATTTTATCACTGACTTTTAGGTTTCCTTAGAAAAGGAAACCTTCACCTTGATACCACTCTGAAAGAACCATGTCTGGTTTTCCTGCATGAAATCGATCTACGTTCTTCCAATTGTCATCGCAAACTTTCCCTCGACTCACTCATTTCCTTTCGTTTCCTTTGACTTATTAATTCGGGAAATATTCCTTATTGAATTCTTAAATCCATCTTAGATATTTTAAATAATTCACAAAATACTTAAGTTTATCGAAAAGGGAACTTGGAAGATATTTTGCTATTTATTAATCTTTACGAAGTCTACTTACTTTCACTCCGTTTCTTTCAGAAACGGAGCAGCTCATTAACGGTGCCTCGCATTTTACACTTCCAAATTCTGTATTTCTAAGTTTATATTTTTTCCCCTTTTACCCTTTCTTAAGAGTTAACTTGTGTTGTTACAATAGCTTCTCATCTACTGCCGCATCATTTATTATTTCGAAGTTTATACTTTTATAGCAACATTTAGCCTTCCTTCATGTAGCCCGCATCCTATACGTCCTATGAGTTTGTTTTTATTTTACTTCATAACATTCATCGGGATATCTGCTTCTATATTCCTACATATCCTTCTTCTTCATTAACTCTACTTGAAGTGTCACGTTACTTACTAATGTGGTTTTTCGTATTGTTGTTCATTTTTTCCCTGTAACTCTTTGTGTATTCCCCCGTTAATTTAAAACCTTGTTTTATGCTTCACAGTAAAATCAGTTTAATTTCTTCTGTTTGCTGTTTCACCCAGTATTTTTCTTCTCTACTCTTTGTAAAAGTCTGGGTTGTTTCTGCTGATTTTATTAATAGTACCTCTTACTTTGGACTTCTTCTCTAGCAGTTACTCTACTTTTTTCCCCATCATTTATTTTTATCATACAAAAACTCTTAGTAATTTTCAACCCATGATATGTTTTATTTAAATAGTATGCCTTCTCAAATACTGTATTATCTATAGGTAGTATAGCACTCTCGCGTCTTCTACGTTTGTGTGTACTTTTAAAAATATTCATAATATTCGTCCAAGAACTCCGAAAATTAAAATAATAAAAATAAAAAATAAAATAAAAGGTGGCAAAATTTGGGTGCATGTTATGAATTCACTTAAGAAAAGGGCCCCACGAGTTAGTGAACATACGTGAAATGTTAAATCCTAAACGTCATCATTATGTTCCTGGGTTAATAAGACTACAGTGAAGCGTTTACTTCACGTTGGGAACAGTCTCCATTGTGCAGCAGCGACGACCACATTGCATTATCTCTTCATTTAAAAAAACAGATTTCCTAAAATCATAAATCAAATTCAAAAATCATAAAGACCATTTTAGCTGAAAGTCTATTAACTGATTCCATAGAGATGTGGCAGGATTATCCTACTAGAAACTCGAGTTTTAAATTCCATAACACGTGCACACCTCATAGCTTTAAATCCTTCGGCCCTAATTCACCCTCAAACAAGCCAACCTGGAGGATGTACTTCATGAGTTATTACCTTTGACTAAATCAAAGAGTAATGGCGGATTCCATTTTTTTTGCTTTCTGGAGTTTAGCCTCGTGCAGATATAAGTAAATCCATGTCTCCTTTGGCACTGTTATTAGCACCCAGACTACTTTTGTTGATGTGTTACCAGATCGGTCTTTGTTTTTTTTGTGTAATGAATTAATTGTAGTATTTAATTCTCTATATTTATAATTTTGTAGTAATAACGATGTCATTACCAGGGTAAATCAAAACACGTATTTGAGGTTATAAAAATCGCAGGACATATAGAGGAAAGGGACCATATTGTACTGACTGGTACAGCTTTCTAAACATGAAGTTTCTCCTGTTTTCTTCGGGCCATTGAGGCTACTCAATGAGTCAAGTTTGACTAAGTGATAACGCCGAACAATCAGTTGGCGCTGCGAGTTGTTCAAAAATGGACGAATCTCTCCATAAACATTATATGAACAATTCCTTCTTTTCGTTGTCACTGATACAGCCACAGAGATAGGCAGTGGCAGGTAAGAAAATACTGATGGCACTTAATGAGCTACAGAAAATACGCCTCTCCAGAATCAAAAGAAAGGCGGATTAAAATAAATATGCAACTTTAATTACGGTTTTCTTCTTTAATACAGATAATATAAACAAGGTTCATGTGGGTGTGATTTAAATTTATAAACGATTCCTAGCATGGGTGTGAACATACGATTTGCAAAGAGCCCGTTATTAGGTAGAGTTTTCTGGGAAAATTCACATGCTACTCCGCTTAAACACTATTATTATAATTACGGCTATTATAGCCTGTTTTTGTTTAGGAGTGTCCTTTATTTTAAATACATTGGCTATTATTATTGGGTATATATATTTTAGGACATTATGGGTGAGTATAGAAGGCAATTATAGCAGAATAAAAGAGGTGGAAAAATTTTGTACATACCTTGTTTGAATGCTAGGGGGTCTTCCAATTTCATGATCCTGCTGAAGGTTGTTTATAACGAGGGGGGAAAAGGAGCGTGGGGGTGTTTTGACGCGGGGAAAAATAAATTTGGAAACCCAGGTTTTGTGTTAATAATATATGTATAAATAAATAAATAAATAAATAAATAAATATATATATATATATATATATATATATATATACAGGGTGTCCCAAAATTCACGCAGTATTTAAATTTAGCGCCATTTGTGCGGTAAAGTGTTGCCAACGAGAAAAAAAAGACAGCGTGACACTGACAGTTCAGGGTTATTAAAAATGACCACATACAGCGAAGAGAGTTCGTTGAATGGATTATGGAACAACAACAAGTGGATGCTTATTTTTCGAAAAAAATCATCTTCAGCGATGAGGCTCATTTTTATCTTGATGGCTTCGTTAATCGACAAAATTGTAGCATTTGGGGTTCAGAAAATCCACGAGGGATTGTTGAGAAACAAATGCATCCACAACGTGTCACTGTTTGGTGCGGATTTTGGGCTGGAGGCATCATCGGTGCATTCTTCTTCGAAATTGCGGCTGGTAAGGCAATAACAGTTAATGGTGCTCGGTATCGCGACATGATAATCCGGTTTTTTGTGCCTAAATTGCAAGATATAGATGTGGACGACATGTAGTTTCAACAAGACGGTGCCACATGCCATACATCCAGAGAAACAATTCAATTACTGCATGAGTCATTTCCTGGTCGTGTAATTTCCCGTTTTGGTGATCAGAATTGGCCGCCCAGATCATGTGACTTAACGCCGTTCGACTTTTTTCTTTGGGGTTTTTTGAAGTCTAAGGTTTATGCCAATAAGCCCACGACCACCCACGCCTTAAAGGAGGAAATTGAGCGTTGTATCAACGAAATTCAGCCACATTTATGCAAAATGGTCATGGAAAATTTCGATAAAAGAGTGCGTATGTGTCAGCAAAGCCGTGGAGGCCATTTACCCGATACGCTATTCCATGCATAACCCTATACTGTATACTTTATGAATCAATAAAAAATTACAATTTTTAATTAAAAACCTGTGTTTTCTATCAAAATTACTTCTTGCGTGAATTTCGGGACGCCCTGTATATATATATACTATTGTGTTTAGGGACGCATATTGGGGAGGGCGGGGGGAGAGAAGGTGGAAGGGTTTACTTATGGGGAAACTGGGGCAGGGGAGAGCGTTAACGGGGTGTGGACCGTTTCAGTCGACTGACCATCATCGGAACATTTTCGGAATGAGTGTAGGGCTATGTCAAGACCTGGAAGTTGAATCTGCCAAATAAGGGCGTTTGTTGTCGCTATATGGCCGGAGGCGTGGCTTAATTTGTAAGTTCTTGATCGTCCAACATTCGCAAATTAGGTAGGGGCGGTGGACATTGATTGAATTTTCATCATATTTTATGGCAATAGTTTCGGATATTCTAAGCATTGTTTTGTTTGTCTATGATTATGGCCTTGTCCATTTAGGGGATATGTTTCACGCGTGAGCTGCAATTTCTGTCTTCCCTGTACTCTGTGTTTTATTTTTCTTTTTTTGATGTTGCGATGTTTTTTTGTGTTCAGATAATCCGGAATGGGAATATTGCAGTTCCTTAAGTGCTCTTGTAGTCTAGTCCATAAAACCTAACTGTAGAAACATATCCCCCAAATCGACAAGGCCATAATCATAGACAAACAAGACAATGAAACAATGCTTAGAATATCCGAAACTTGCCATAAAATGCGATGAAAATTCAATAAACGTCCACCGCCCCTACCTAATTTGCGAATGTTGGACGATCCAGAACTTACCGATTAAGCCACGCCTCTGGCCATTTAGCGACAACAAACGCCCTTATTTGGCAGATTCAACTTCCAGGTCTTGACATAGCCCTACACTCATTCCGATAATGTTCCGATGATGGTCAGTCGACCGAAACGGTCCACACCCCCTTAACACTCTCCCCTGTCCCAGTTTCCACGTAAGTACACCCTTCTCCTTCTCTCCTCCCCGTCCCTCCCCAATATGCGCCCCTAAATAGAATGGTGTATATATATATATATATATATATATATATTATTAACACAAAACCCAGGTTTCCAAATTTATTTTTCCCGCGTCAAAACACTCCCCCCACGCTCCCTTCCTCCCTCCCTCGTTATAAACAACCTTCAGCAGGATCATGAAATTGGAAGACATCCTAGTATTCAAACAAGGTATGTACAAAATTTTCCCACCTCTTTTATTCTGCTATAATTGCCTTCTATACCCACACATAATGCCCTAAAATATATATACCCCTTTTTTGAGTAATAATGGCCAATGTGTTTAAAATAAGGGACACTCCTAAATAAAATCAGGTTATAATAGCCGTAATTATAATAACGAGTTATTATTACTCTAATAGAAAGATGAGGATCTGATCTATTATTGCATTGCGGATAAGAGAGAGTGCATTGCCTTGGGTGAAAACTGATTTATGATTCAAAAAAATACTTGAAGTTGACTTTTTGGAAATTCCCGATGGCCCATTTGGCATCAGATGATTCTTATTTATTTTTGTTTTTATCACGGAAGTGCTTCCACCTTTGTGTGACGTCATCAGGCTCAATGGTCACTTACTAGCGGATATTTTTCATGCTGACTCACGTGTTCATCCCTTTCCTATGGCCCTTATTTTGGTGAGGGAAATTTAGGAAAGAGAATGACAATGACCGGTTTGATGTGGCCTCTGACAGACTGATTTATGGTGATGACCTGATCAATCTGTCTTTATTCGTAGACACCAGTGTCGGTCGATAGCCAACAGCTGTTTCTGACTTTCAACTTTTGTGTGATTTGGGGGAAATTGTAGCGTTCGTGAACGCTGACTTTGCGTTTATTGATGGTTTGTCGTTTCAGTGTGGTCTTCGCACAATTTAGTCTGGACGCACGTGCGCGTGACGCATTTGTTGTTTGAACTCTGAAAAATGTGTCCCTGAATGTCTCGAACCCCCATTTTTCAGATATGACAGTAAGTTCATTTTACGTGCGGAAAATATTTATGTTTCTCATCTATATTTATTACATATTTGAAAATGAATATCCAGAATGAATTATTCTTGGGACAGTCATGTTTACAAACACAGAAAATAGAAGTTGGAATTTAAGATTTAGCATAGTTTTCAAGTCAATTTACCTGTGTGTGCACTTTGCTGTATAACACCAGTTCCGATTAAATATACTTTTGAATGTTTATCGAAATATGCAGAGTTTTTTTTTTTTTTTTTTTTTTTTTGTGAAAGTTCAACTTGAATTACTGAAATAATATTCAATCTAAGGTTCTGTGTTCATTGCAGTCTAAGGTTCAATTTCATATCAAACCTTGTAACAAAATATATTTCTAACAATGAGCAGCTTGTAACTTTATATCCCCCCAAAAAACAGTCATTGCTTGTTTATCCCAGAATTATTAAATATTTTAAACAGAACGATGACATAAAAATCAGTGTAACATTCTTGTTCATACTACTTTAAAATCAACATGCGTGATTCGATTAGCGATCCATCCTTAATAGAATATAGATTATGAATAAAATAAAATAAGTTAGAGAAACACCGGTAGGAAATGTCCAGGAAATAGAAAAACATTGAGGAAATAGAAAGATTTTGTTCTTCAGATATTCCAAAATAAGGTCACGTTCTTAGTTGCCAAACAGAAGGTGAAACTATTGAAGTCTTTTATTCAGTAGCATTGCGGTTAAAACGTATCAGTATTTTAGAGATTATTGATCAGTATTGTGTCACCGTCAAAAACTGAAATATATGGCAATAATCTGATCTCATAAATGATTCCTTAAGCAGATGTTTTTTTAAATAGTAGGTTAAAATAACCCAGGCAAAACGTTGGTAGTTTTCCTTTAGACATTTCAGTTATTGCTTCTACGTTAATTATAGACATCTTAACCCATCTTTTCCAATACGGGGAAAATCGATGATGATTTTAATCTTTGTGTTGAGATAACCATAGAGAATGAGATTTAGCAAGTGTTTCTGCTGTTGGAAATGTCATAAACATTTTTAAAAATAAGGGTATCATTCGAGCCAGCTTAACAGGTCCGTTTAACAAGCCGTATCCTTTTCATTCGGTCATTTTCAAAGTATGTCCACCAAAGTACAAAATCTAAACTGATGCCTTATTCTAATCGAACCAGAAACACTAAAAAGGATTTTCTCTTGACATCTCCAATGATCCCGGTATTTTTCAGTCTTGCTTTAGGCATCTTTTCCTGAAACCCTCAGATGTTTTGGTTCTTCTGTTGACTCCCGAAGATATCGAAATACAAACAAGAGTGCAAGTAATTGTGAGATAACATGGTCAAATAAGATAAGATAACAAGTTTATCAGGGGTTTGTTTCACCGTTTAGGAGATACTGTGAGTATCTCTTATGGCTGCAGTAAATCAGATTTTTGTTTAATGAAAAGAAAGACATTTGTAAATGGGGGAAGATAAAAAAAATCACAGAAAAAGATATATTCTCAATATAACAGAGAATTACAACAGTTCAAAACCGAAAGGCTTTAGTTTAATTTTAAATAATAACTCAGCGAGGTTCCAAGCTGGTCAATGGGATTTCATAGTAAAAGTTTAATGGTGAATTATAAAAAGTTTCATTATTTTAATATAAGATGATTTTAATTACGATTATTTTTATTATCTACAGCATTTATTATCATTAAGCAAATACGGAGAATATAAAACAGCAACCCTCTTATAAATGCAATGGCTGTATAATCAATATTAAGTTTTCCGTTTTCTGTTATAATTTCATGGCACTTTGGTTTAGATCTAAGTGAGCATTGACATTTATGTATTAAAATACGTGGAAACAGTAACAAAGTATATAATTTTATTAAACAAAGTAAATATTTACTCCTGATGTTTTGCCAGCTGATACATTATCAAAGGTACATGGAAGATACGCACTTAACAATGACAAATTTAAAATAAGCTCCAAGAACAAAGACAGTCATGTATATGGTCGGCGACAGAGACACCATTCAATCATTCATTCAATTAAGGGAATTATTAATGAAAATTTCAAAGAATACTTAACATCTTGTTTTATTTTCTACAATATTGTGAATAATCAAGAATTTGATTTATGGACGCTGATCTGTTAAATTTATTGAGCTTATCCAATGCATGTAATATAATTATTACAGTAATAAATCACTGAAAAGATTTCATTAAAAGAAGACAAAATGCACTTGTTTCTCCTAAAATTCAGTTGCTAGGGAGAGTGTCGAGCAATCCATCATACTCTATATTGCGTCGGATTTCCTCGAGACATTTTCTATATGTAAAAACCATTGAAGTTGTCGTTTCAGACGATTAACAGGAGACTCAATGAAAAAGCCAAATACTTTCATTGCCTTTCTGATATTAAATTATACAGTGTTAATAAATAATATCTCAACAATTCTGGCAATATCTTGATCATTATTATTATAGGACTATGTAATTATGATACTATTTCACGTCTTTGTATCATTTGCTAATGGAATCAGTGTTGCAATTAATGTCTAACTGCGGTAATCATCTTTGGTATTAGCTCGATCTCGTAATTCGGTTAGTAGCAAAGAAGGATCCTTTAGGTTCATCGATGGCTTCATATTAGAGCGAAGATCTTTCAGATTGTGAACAGCTATTACTAACTTAATCTCATTAAGATATTCCTATGGTGTTTTAGCACTTGAATTTGCACGAGATGTCACAACATTCAAGGGCGTTACTGTTCTGCATCACCACCTGTATATAATATTAAGTATTCTGTATAACTGGCTCATGAAGAGTATTTGTCATACTCTCGATAAGCCAGATAACTTGTTCAAATGCAGATATGAAATTTTTCATAGCGTCATGAAGTGAGTAACAATGACGAATTATACATATCTTCTTACATGTTTAGGCTGAATCAGAGAAATATCTCTTGTAAAATATTATTATTAAATATACTCAAAACCAGCTGTCATACCTTCCCTTAAATTCATTAACACTATATGCACTCATTACCTCTAAAGACAAATTACTCCACTCACTCACTGCTCTGTGAAAGAAAAACTTAGCTCTTACCCCTTTCTTGACTGTGAACAAACGTATCTTTCATGGATGCCCCACTGTTCTCTTCCCAACTTCCATATAGCGAAAACTTTCAACATATGATATCCTATAACACCCATTTAGAGGTTTGAAGGCCTCTATCATATCATCCCCTTTCTCCTGTTAACCAGAGTCTGTAATCCATATACTTGCAAACTGTCCTCATAATCTAAAGCACATAATACCGATATAATTGGATGTTGTGTGTGCAAGAAATGTGAATGAATTTTCATGAATAAGTGTGATAGCTGGTGCGTGTAGCAAATGGCCTTCCTCGATGAGTCCATGACTCCCTGGAGGTCTCTCTTAATAATAATCTTTGTAACTCTTCTTCACACCATTACCACAGCTTCTTTATCCCCTTGGAACCTAGGAGACCAAATCTGCACCCAATAATACAGGTGTGGTCTTATAAAGAGGCAAAATGACTTCCTTATCCTAACATGTTAAGGTTTGCTTCAACATCACAATTATCCTCTGTGTCGTATTTGCAACTTTTGCTATGTGACCATTGAACTTCAAATTCCTATCCACTATTACGCCAAGATCCCTAGCCTCAGAATAACTCCGATAATATAATATGCCGCTGGAAATATCACACCAAAGTGGATAACTTTACAATTACTAACATTAAACCGATAGCCATTTTCGTTTGCCCAAATTTTTTATGATTTTTATTTTTATAATTAAAATAAAGAGCCAAAAGGCTTCAATTCGGCAATGCAAAATTATATAAATTAAGTTTCTATATACTAAATGAAGTCTTAAGTCGTTATAAATTAAATGAAGCCTTTTGGATTTTTATTTTATTAATACTTTACTTACTGATAGAGAGTTCGCTTACGGAAAATACACCTCTCCGACGCTTTGAGTTCCTTAGTACTGAGAGTTTTACTCTCTTAGGTTTCTGCCTGGTTTCTGACGTAAACCAATGAGTTTGAAACAGCTGTCAGACCAGTGACATCTTATCAAAATGGACCAATAGGAGGCGAATATACCAGCGATTTGGCGTGCGTGCTTTCTATTAGGTTGGGATAGGGCAACTCGTAGTATGGCGGGGAGCGTATTCCTGCAAGCACTCTGGTTAATTTTCAATACAAAACTTTTATAGTTTCTGTATTCGGCTCTGAAATTATGTTGAATGTGATATCCACTTCATTTATATAATTCTGAATATGCTGGAGATCAGTAGCATTATCCCTGATTTCCCTGCCCATGCCTAACAATTGCACGTCACCTGTTAGACCCTTTCTAATGTCATTAATGCATAGATTAAACAACAGCGGCCCAAGGACTGATCCCTAAGGTAATGAACATTGGTCACCTTAAATATGGCAGATGCACTTTCTAATATCTGTCTGTCAACCATCTACTGATCTAAGTCAAGAGTTTATATATTCCAATCCCATGTTCTCCACTTTATGCAACATCATTTCTTGTGGTATCCTATCAAATGCCTTAGCAAAATCCAAGATTATCATAGTGCATCCATTTTCTTTATCCAACTAGGCCATAACATTGTTATAAAATATGAGCATATTGCTGAAACATGACCTTTCTTTAGTATACCCATGCTGCTCCCTGCAGAGCATAGCTTGTTTGTCTACTCATTTCTGTATGCGAGTTCTTACCAACTTCTAACATATTCACTACATCAGAGATACTGATAGGTCGGTAGTTATAGTTTTTGCACCGCCCCTGTGCAATGGAACTACTCAAAGCAATTAGGGGATCTTTTAGTTTCTGTAGGATAATTTAAAATTTTTGAAAATAATTATAACTATTGGGTACTTTGAACATGAAAAAATATTTCTTACTTATGGATAGGGTGTAATTGATGAGATACTGTTTAAATAATCGATATTTATTACAAATTAAACAAATTATGCATTTTCACGTGAAATAAGTTAGCAAGAATAACAAGAATAATAGCCAAAAACGCTTTTGTTAATTTTTAATAGGGCGTATGGTCTCCATTAACAGCCACACAGCGGTACATGTTGATTGCATGGACCGGATAAGATGATCAAATACTTCTTGTAAGATATTTCCCCATTCTTCTGTGAGAGCAATTTCGAGCACTTGAAGCGATCGTGGTGGCACCAGTTGAGCAGAAACGCGCCTACCTAAAGCATCTCAGGCATGTTCGATTGGATTACAATCTGGTGAACAGGCAGGCCAGTTCATTCGTTCAATACCTTCTTCCTCAAACCACTCTTGTACAAAATGTGCACGGTGTGGACAAGCATTGCCATCCATAAAAATGAATTCTTCGCCAATTGCAGCAGCATATGGACGAACTGTTGGTTCCACAATCTCCTCGCGATACCCTTGGGATGTTAAGAAACCGTTTCTGATAAAATAGAGATCAGTATGGACACCAATACTTATTCCAGCCCATACCATCAAATTTCCACCTTGAGGTTGGGGTCTTTCATGAACAAACTGTGGATTATTTCTTGTTCCACTTTTACACCATATCAAGATACACCGGTTATCTGGTTGTAGACTGAACCTGAACTCGTCACTAAAAAGTACACGAGCCAAATCATCATTTGTCCAATTGCAGTGTTCCAGTGCCCAAATTCTTCGGGCTCTTTTGTGATTTACAGTAAGCAGAATGCAAACCATTGGTCTTCGAGCATATAAACCTATTGCATGAAGACGATTTCGTACTGTCTGTGTTGATACCAGCCTCCTTGTTTTGCTGCGGCAAGTTCCCTTCGAAGTTGTGTTGCGTTAAATGTTCGATTTCTTCTGGCAAGTAATGACAAATACTAATCGTTCTCTTGGAGTTTTTGTTGATGGGCGACCTTGTCTTCGGCAAACTTTTCCCGTCTCCAGAAAACGATTTCAAAGTCGCGAAATTACGCTTTGAGATACACGACACACTTGAGCGACAACTTGCTGCGTTTGTCCAGCTTCTAATCGACCAATGGCTCTCCAAGCCATGGATTTGGGATATCATGTTACTCTGCCATTTTTAGCAAAATAATGGGTGGTAGGTGATACAAGTTTACAATTGAAGTGATAAATATGCACTGTGGAAGTGAGCGCAACAAGCTACGCTATTATACCCCCCACATGTTAACGGCTAAGACACGTCTCGACAAGTCGTAGCATGATTCTGTACGCAATTGCGTGTTCTACACTGTTGTGTATTAAGAATATTTTAAAATAAATGTGTTACACTTGTAAATTATTTTTATAACGTTATAATTTACAAGAAAACCAAAACATCCTCTAATTCTTTTTGAGCAGCATATCATACATTCTTTCCATCGTGTGGTATTATCCTGAGCTGACTCAAGCTATATAAACATGAGAAAGGCCTATACAATTCAGCTAAACATTCCTTTATCAAACGTGCTGATATCCCATCTGTCCATATTGTCAAATTCTTATCTAGGTAATGCAACACCTCTTCAACCTAATTTTCATGCACCTCTAACACTTCATCCAATGTAGAAGTTGCACTGTGCACATACATTTTTTGTTATATCTTAGCGGAGTAAGCACTGAGTAATTGAACAATCTGATTGGCTTCTGACATTAGATTACCATCTGCATTCACTAAAGTTATTCTTCCTCATTCAACGATAAAATTCTTTTGGATTTCCTTTAGCTTGCAGAGCCAATTTTTTTCACACTCTGATTTAGCCTTTAAAACAATACTCCTTTCTTTTCTGGCCTGAGCTTTACATATTTCATAACTCATCTCACTCTTATTCTCAAGATATTCTTTCCACATCATCCTCTTGCTTGCGAAGGTTGCACATCCATTTCACTCCCACACCTATTTATTCTTTGAACACTAGGAATACATTACAGATACCTCCTCATTTAAACACGTTTTCTGATTTTTATGCATTGTTGACATTTTTTCCATTCAGTAACTGATAACATGAGATGAAAGATAATATTCTCCTGAGTTGATCATAATTTACAGCTTTGTAGTTCAGCATGTAACCTGTTTTAATGGGAACATCAATATAATTCGATACTTCCCAAGGATGCACGTCATGATCACTGTCACCAACTGGCGGTAAAAATAATCATATTCTTAACAGAGATCCCTTCTGACAATGTAAACAAATCGAACTTTCTTTGACCTCGAGTTCCTTCTTTCACATTCTTCTTGAGACAGTTGTCTCGCAACAATTCAATAAATTCCTCTTCATTCTTATTATGAGATTTCTATTCTACCCAATCGATGTTTGGATAATTAGTCACCCATAATGATCACTCGTTTAGTATCCATGGCCCTTCGTCCTCTGCAACTGAGCTGCCAGGTATCTAGCAACACCCCAACATATATTTCATTCTGTTATCCTCCACTTCACACCAGATAGCCTCAAACTCACTGATATGTGGGGCATTGTTATCGTCATTATTTTCGTGCGTGTCTACCGTAACTGGACTTAGTTGTCTGATATCATTAATAGTACTTCCCCTTCCCTCCCATCTCTTCTGTCATTTCATTCCTAAAAATAGTATATATACCTTCGCATATTTAAGCATAGAAACATTTTAAACTAAATGTCAACCTTTATTTAAATAGAGTCACTTTCAACAACGTATACCTGATATAGGAAAAAAGTAAGGTAGTTTGTTTTCTTAGTTTCCCTTTTTTTAGGTTTGACTTTAGTTCTAACACAGGTTATTATGATAATTAAAAATTAGAAGTTGCAGAGTTAATTCCATTTCATTGTACTTTAAAGAAGTTCCTGAAATCTCAAATTTTAGTCATGTAGTTGCCATGAAGTAAATCTAATTTTGCTATAGGAAAATGCAAGAGGAGAGCAGAATTAAGAACGCAGTTTAGTAGATGTATGTTTCGTAACTTTACAATCTCAGATGTATTGTCACCACCATCATCATCATACTGATTTCGTTGTTCTCGTAACCCCAGTTCTTCCCAAAACAGTCAAAATACAGTAATGTGTAACCTGTTCGCAACGCGGAACTACCTTTACTGTATCAAATCGTTCACAGAGAATGTTTGATTACACACAAATACAATTTAAATAAATGCAACGTAAATAGCTGGACAATGGTGATTTGTCATATGTGATTCTTGTTACATCTAAGATAGTTAATTATATTTGGCACGAACATGTTTTGAATAAGCACTCAAACTTCTGCAATTGGAGCTTTGGAGCTTTAGTTTAATTTATGGCGGCACAATGTTTTATTACTTAAAAACTCAATCCTGTTTTTTTTAAAAAGCATTGCAGTTTTATCTTGTTTTCTCTTAAAACAGTAATCCACTCTCAAAACAGCGTGTACATGATTTCCAGATTATCTGAGAGTAGCAGCAACATTATATTTTATTATTTATTATTTTTTTCCCCAAATAATGTGAATCATCATTTTTGAGTCCCCATAGATCAGTCGGTATGGAAGATGCTCTATGAATGAAAAGACCAAGTGTTGAATTCCGTTTAAGACTTTGCAAACGAAATCAAGTTAATCGGTATAATACTGAGGGGGTGGCAGGATTTTCCTCTCTGAAACTTGGGTTTTCACCTAAAAAAAAACTACCGAGCAAACACCCAATTATGGGACATACTAGACTGACTGCACAGACTTAGTTACTTCGGGGTCCAAGCCAAAGAAACAAACGGTATTTTCTTAAAACAAGCAACATTAAATGAAAGCCCACGCATTCAGAATATTCATCTTTTGATTAAATAACGTTTTACGCTGTACAGTTTAAGCTCAATCTTTAGTTCTTGCGCACTGTTAAGATTAGACGGAAGTAACTACTAAGAGAAAAGAGAAGAAAATATTGTACATTTTTATGAGCCAGGCTTCAACTAAAGTGACCTTCAGCTGAAAAAAAAAACTTTTAAATTATTCGCCTCCTTGATAAAATTCAAATCAAGATCTCTCCTGCGAAAGAGCTTAAATACTATTCTGACAGATACAGAAATGGTAACACACGAGCAGAAACTGGTTACAGTATCCTCCACAGAAAACAAATCCTTCACATACACGGGGACAGTTAAATGGAATTAGAGCTTAAATTTCTCATAGAAAGGAATTCAGTCATAAAGAATAAAATAGCTTACCGCTGTTGTGTTTTCCAGCACTCGTTGCTTAATCCCAGTTTAAATTTAACTTCCTTTTAGTTACGGAAAAAGCTGTGAAGTAGAAATAAAAGCTTAGTGATTAGCCAGCAGCTTGCTGATAAAACAGAGGTGCGTCTCCTAACTGCATCGTATAATAGAATACGAGCAGAATCAACATTCAGCAAAACAGGACTTTTATAAATTCATTCTGAAGAAAAATGGTTATAAGTTCCACTTCATGTAAAGAGGAGACGTTTAAAGAAACGAGCAGTTAATTTTTTCTCTTATTTCATTCCTTTTTCCATTCATGAATACGGAATTTGTATATTAGAAGGTACCTGTGGAATAGTTGGTTTTCTTACTGAAAAGATCTAGAAAACCTACAAAGAATTAATGAAAAGCATGAAGCAACTGAATTATTTTATGTGAGCATAATGCTCTTCTTCAGTAACAAAAGAAGAAGAACTGTTTTGATTCCGTAAACTGAATAAGAATGCCTTTCTGAGTTTTGGTATATGAAGAGAAGAAGAAAGCGAAACAACTTTAATGCTGAATGAAATAGTTTAAAAGCTGTCAAATCCTTCCCATACTTAGATCATAAACATACAAGACTCTTGAAACATTAGAAATAAAAGTATTTGAGCCTTACTTACAGGATAAGTTACAAGATAAGTGAAGTTACTGGTGTAATGTAGATTATTACCGCCTTCTGCTTTAGATTTGTTTATTTATTTACAAAATATCTGACCTTTTAAAGAGATATTTCGGATTTAAGTTAAAAAAACCCGTGTCGGAACACCGTGCTATATATACTGTATATTGATATGTATTGCGCTAGTTTTCTGCTGTTGTCTTATTCCTGTTTTGCACAGCATCTTCTGTGATCTCACTTTTATCTGAAGTAGCGTTTTAACGTCAGCGGGTGGCAGATATTTCAGTTCCAGGAAAATGGGATCAATAAGAAGTGTTGTTGAGTTATTGACAGGATAGGAGAAGGAAGACATCTTTATCATTCTGATGCTTGTAGTCTCTTCTTCAAAAACTGCTTTATTTCAGGTCACTATTCCCAATTTTTACAATCCTTGCTGCGTAGATTTGTGTCACAAGAGAGATGGGAACGTTTGTCAGCTCTTGTAAATCCCAGGAAGTCTTTCTTCTTTCCTTCTGGAAGATAGAATATGACAAGGTGTTTTATCCGCGGAAATTGAAGGGGTGTTCAAAGTTATCCAACTTGCACTAAGAGAAATATATTACGACATGGAAAAAGTATATTTCAAAGTTTACAAGTGGAACTTGCTGCAGTATAGTGTAATTCCCTCGAGTATATTATCTAAAATTACTTAATTCAGCTATTCTGTGAATCGGAAGACACCCATTTGAACGTAATCATTAACAAAATCTCTAACTAAAACATTGCACCCATAAGAATATTGACTGTAGAGTTCACAAAATTGACTGTAGGAGAAAAACTATCCATAAATATCACATAACATCTACAAAATGTAGTCGACATTCACGTCTAAACGTGTAGGCAAGAAAATCAAAGCTGGAGGTAATAAACAGGAGGATAAGTGAATGCTTTCTGAAATGACAACCTATTCACGTGTCGAAAAATCGCTAAAATTAAAATTCCAAGCGTTTTATATTTATATTACCTTTTTTGTACAGAGCGAATTCATGGGATTCTCTAAGAAAAAGGAAGCGTGAATAAAAGATGATGACGCTGACAAGAAGGTAAGATAAATCAGACAAGCGAAAAAAAAACTTTTTAAATTTTTTTCGGATTTAACAAGTAAGCATCCCCTAGAAATAGGGGATGCCTACTTGTTAAGATAATGCAAAATTAGCTCGAGGCGATAAATACAAGTACTGTATATCACTTATGCCATTGGTGTGCATTCAAGTGACAGGGTGTCAGTTTTGCGGAACGGAGATTTTTTTTATGCGACGTCACTGTACCAAGTGAACTGTCGTACATTAATGTTCTCTTCTGTTGGATGACTGCAGTTTCGTTCTCTTAGTTCTAACACTACATTCGTTAGCATTGTACATATTCCATTATTCTATCAAAAACAGAAATTGCATTTTTGATTTCAGTATTTTCTAAGGTCATCCCTTTCTGTATCTTCTATAATATAGTATTTGTAGTGATAACTCTCTGCAGCCGTCTCAGTAAAATGATGAATGCAAAACAAAACACTTACTTACCTGCTGTTTTCTTCTATTCACAAATGTTCGTATAGTCGAGATGGCAATAATAATGAACTGGAGAAGAAACATTAAATATTTACAAGAAAAATGATTACGTTGAGAAGGCAGGATATAAATGGATCGGTATTTGCATGAACCTTAGAATATGCGCGCTCTGCTCTACAGCATAAGCATTTTTACAAACAAGAACAACGTTCGACGGCGGCGACAAACAATCCACACGCTGATGGACACTGCTTTAGAACGTTGGCATTCCCTAACCAGATCATTCAATACACTAATTTCATATTTGATTACATCATCTACTTTATTTAATGAAATTCCAATCGCAAAAGTGATCCCTTAGTGAAGATATATTTAAGATGTCATTGATTACGATGAGAAGTAAAATCTATTCTCATGAAAGCGGGATATCAGAATTCGATATTCTGCTTTCATAATTATAAACCAAATTATACATACACGGGTAAAATGGTTTTGTTTATCGCCACTAAGCTGGTGAATATTATCTCTAGTAACTGCAAGATGAAGAAAGATTCGTTTTTTTCCAGAAGAAAAAACCTGCGACCTCTTTCTCTTTTTTATAGCTGATTTAAACACGGAAGGTCATGCAAGGCGTACAGCATATAAATGCCTTGTGTGGGCAATACGTGTGATATTTTGTAAACAGCTGAACATTATACGATTTGTGCAAGACAGAGTGAGAGAAGCTGTTACAAAGAACAGAAGTAGTTGTAATGAAAACGAACACAGAAGAGACTGGTTCTGCAAGTTTGGATAATCAACATGTAAATGGATGATCAACAGCTGCTCTTGTTCTTGCAGTTCTTAAAGAAAGTGGGAAGATGGTGTGGTCAGTTCAGCACAGCACTCATAAAGGTGTCTACACAGTATGCACAAAGGGGAAACCGAATGTCTATGAGAGAGAGAGAAAGTGAGAGGCAGACTGGAATGGATCCATGAGAGATAGAGGGATCATTAGTTCAATTTATTGTCCTCTTCGAGATAGCATCAATCAATCTTAGAGAAGATTTATGTGTACCTTCTCAAATGTGTAAGCAGTATTCCATGGCTTGATGGATTTGGAAGTAGTACAGTTAACGGGTATACAAATGGGAATAGTGCTCTGAGCGGAAAAGTAAACTGCGTTTTTTGGTGGCTGCAGAAGCTATGGTTGCGACGTGTTTGGACCAGGTAAGGTTGGAGGAGAGAACTCTAACCGTGTTTTGATTTGGATATTATTGAACGTTAGGGGACGGTTGTCTTCACACAATTGAATTACAGCAAGGAAATTAGAGTTTATGAAATTGGTAATGCCAAATCTTGTGTTTCTTATACTTTGACCTATCTGTCAAATGAAAAGGAGGATTGGAGTCATGCGTAGAGTCAAATCCTATCCATAGTGAAGCTATGAATAGGATTTGAAGTTAGTTAGAGTAAGTTGTTTATATCAAGGGGGAAGAAAATGAGTGAAATTACAGAACCTTGAGGTATTGCTGAATTGATTTGGGAATCTCCTGAGAGGAAACCACCCACTATACTAGTAGAAAGCGACCAGTTCGACTGGCCATCCACTTGCAGACAGTGAAAGGTTAAACCATAGAATGGGAGTTTGATGAGTAGGCTGCCAAACTCGATCAAATACTTTAGATATGTTGAGAGCGACCACGTGAGTTTATCGAAACATTTCCATGGATATGAGTCCAGGAGATGAATGGTGAATGCGAGAAGATCGGCTGTAGATCTAAAACAACAAAATCCATATGGCTGGTCACTAATTAGCTGAAGGTCTTCATGTGTACTGCCGCTAACAGAAGTTGGCTCATCATGACCTGCTCCATACGTTTTGAGAAAGGACTGGATGTGTGCGTGTTTCCATACTGTTATGTTGATGCCAGTGGGATGCAATAGATTGATGAGGCGATATAGGATATGTGCTAATTCTCGAGTAAAACTTTTAGCACAGTAGGTGGGATACCACTTAACAGCACAAAGCAGCGCATTGCCCACACTCTGGATTAGATGCATTATTTTTGTCAAAGTTAAGTTTCTTTTATTTCTTTCTGGAAAGACGTGAGATGGTACGGCGTGAGATGGTAAGCAATTCTTGAGAAAGTGTGTATTGAGAAACCTTAGTTTAGTTATGCACTGCAGAAACTGGAAGAGAACAGTGATTCCCGTAAGTCGGACTTGTCTTTGGATGATGCTACTATAGTAGCATTTCTATATGAGAGTGATGGAAACAGGGATGGGAAAAGTTGCACTGTGACCTTGGCAAGGGACTAGGAATCTTCACTGCCATAGAAATAAAACATTATCATAAAGGTAACGTTTTATTCCTATTTTAAATTTATTTTACTGTTGTCGTCACAGGTGTATTGTGAACAAATGATGCTATTTAGAATTCAGGGTATCGACAAGAAAGGCAACTCCTTTCAAAAAAGAAAACGTTTTCTCTCAGAATATGTACAATCTCATAGTTATTAAAAACACTGCATCCTTTCGTTATTTTTTTGAAAGTCATCATAGTCGTGTGTCATTCGTAATTATTTATTATTCTATCATTTATTCAATCTTCTAATGTTTCTTCTCTGTGTGTCTCAAGAACACGTGTCTGGCCTACTACGCCCACATCCTACATTCTCAACATCTTCATCGTGTTTACAACAGTTAAGACGGAAAAAATCTTTTGTAATTTTGCGCATCAGATGATGTTTGAAATACAGCGGAGTTCCAGATTCTGTGTCTCTGGAACTACGCTGTATGTAAAGTATGTTCTTGGCAACTTATATTTCAGCTGCTATAGTTCAATTATTTGGACAATACGGAACGTTTTCAAACCAGATTTCATACACTAACTGTCTGTTTATGCTCAGGGGGATTTTTTACGAAGTATAAAATGCCTAAAACAATTCACGATTCAAGTAATGATTATGAATTGAAATGCAGCATTTCATATATAATTTTGTATGAGAAAATGTGATATAATCGTCTATTTAAAGTTGAATGTTACTTAGATAGCGCTACCCGTTATATGAAACGAAAACGATCGTAGAGTTATTCAAGAGTTGGTAATATAGAACTCTGAGAAAAGATGCAGATTAACAAACGGAAGTATAAAATTTTGCCTAATAATATAAAAATAAAAAAAATAAAATAAATAAAAATATAATATATGTTCATAATATAAAAATCGAGATCCGAGTAAAAAGTCCAAATAATATCCAAATCCGATGACTTGTGTGGTCAGCTAGTTGAGGTGAGGACGCAAGAAAGAGCAGGAGAAATTGAATGGACGTTGTGATGAAAAAGAATAAAATTTATACTATAAAATTTCATCGAAGAGAATGTCGCCGAAAGAATAAAAATTATTATAATGAGCGCTGTCAGAAAGAGTTTCTATCATTATATCATGTTTGTAATGATGTGTGTGTGTGTGTGTGTGTGTTCTCAGAGAAGAATAACTCCGAGTTTTCTGAAGAAAAAACGTCCCGCTGAGAACCTGACTGGCTGAATCACCTTCAACTGAAAAACTTATAAATGTTCTTCACCTCCTAAACGGAATTCGAACCCACCTAAAGACATTCTTGTTACTGACTCAGCTTCGTTCGTTATTCCTCACCGTTCATTATATATCATGATGAACGAACGTCAGCATAATAAATTTTAATCTTCGCTGATCTCCCCCCCCCCCAGCTTGAAAATTAGGCAGTAGAGTGGAGAAGCTTCGAAACCAACTATTTCAAAGCATTGTCGAGTGCGAAATAATAATTCAGTGGATAACTTCAATGGGAAGGTCGTTCTTTCCCTTGCCTCCGGATCTGCATAATCTCATGTCACACATTGGTAGTTGAATTAAGTTCATTTAAGCAGACATGCAGGACTTTTTAACTCCGTTCTGTAATACCTTTTTAAGTTAAGTTCGCATCATTTAAGAAAATTTTAAACATTTAAACGAAACGAGAAAGGAATGGTAACGATTCGGATTTTATTCCTTCCTAGCCCAGTAGAAAATACGCTTCAACTGATGTACGTGTGTAATATCAAGATCAGAAGATAAAGTAACAGATCATAAAAATAACTAAGATGAGCTCTTCAAAAAAGGAAAATGAACATTTCATATGCAGATCTGACGTGTTGACTTATTTCTATGGAATAATTCAGTGTATAACTTCAGTGGGAAGTTATAAGGAATAAGAAGGAAAACTTAATTGTCTAAATAGGTAAAGGGCAAATGATTATGTAAACAGCTAGATGCTAAGCCAACATGGATAATATTCAAGTCATTAGAGCAATAAGAAGTGATGTGTTAGGGGCTAAATGGAGATCATCTAGCACCTATGTATATGTAAGCTTATGCTAATCAACAGGAATCTGATAGTCGGAAAAAAAAGACGAGAGAACACACACATACAAGGCAAATCAAATTCATGAAAATGATCATGAAAGAATTATCGAAAATAGTTTTTAAAAAATGAATCTTTTTAAGGGCATTGTCGCTGACGGTCTGCTTGGGTTCAAACTACAACGAAGAAACATCTGGAAGAGTACGTGAACAAAATAGTATGTCATTTTTTTACGAAACATAACACAGCAACAACCAAATATCGAATTAGTCTGATAACTGCAGAATTATTCACTGAAAGCAGTTCATTAAGCTACGCATTTCGCACTGTCAGTTATACTTTATTTAGTATGCAGCACTGATTTACGGCGCTGTACACTTTTTAAGGCCCATCTTTTAATTATTTATATGACTCCATCCAGGAAAGGGAAAGCTATTTGTAGACTAGGGTTTCCACCTGTCCCGAATTAAGCGGAACATCACAAATTTCAAGAAAATTTCTAGCGTCCCTAATTACACCTAAGCGGGACAGCTTATATGGCGAGACGCCAAATTATCCCAAAGACTTACAAAATATGCGGAAGAAATTCTTAGTGAGCGTAAACGACATTTGTAAATTTGTATCCATAATGTGTACCATGCAAAAATATCTATGTTTTGGGGGTCTCATTGGTCAAATTCTGCTCAGATGACGTAGATTCCCGTAGATTGTAATGCTCGTTGTGATTCGATTAACTTATAATCTTACTTGTAATATGAAATAAGCGCGTTCATTGCTTACGTAATGTGTTTATGTGATTTATCACCATAATTATTGTATGTTAATTGGCAACAGTGAAATACTGCAGTGATGTTATACGTTATCATAGCCTTCTGGAATCTAGATACATATGCCATATGACTCATATGACTTTGTCCAACGTCAACGAATGAACGCTACGAGTTGGTTGTTTTTTACGTCGAGTTGGACTTAATTTTCATTGTTTAAAGCAGAAGTTGTGACATTTTTTTCAGAGGAAGAGGTAAGTTATTATTATGATCAATGATTGAGAGGTAGCGTGTTCTTTAGTTTTGTGAGATACAAACAACAAAATGTTTGGGAAGGAAAATATCCATGGTTGAAGCCATGTGGAACAAACTCTTTTAAAGCATTCTGTAATATTTGCTTCCGTGAATTCAGTATTGCACATGGCGGAGAAAATGACGTTAAAAACATTCAAACAGTGATATCCACACAAAGAGAACAGTATTAAGTTAGGTTTATCACACAGTGAAGCATAATTTATCATATTCAAGTATGGATTGTGCCAATAAAATGTGTCCTGTTATATTTAATGACTCTGAAATTGCATAATTCTGTGTGGTAGGACAAAGGCTGAATCAGTAACTGAATCAGTAAAAATCAGTAGCTACAGATGTAAGCAACAGAAGAAACAGAAAGCTGTGGCCTCTGGTTCTTGATTTTTATGAGGATCCAGAAGAGACTTCAGATTCAGTTTTTTTTTTTAATATCAAGCGTGGGCTTCAAGAGCATTCCCTGAGCCTAGACAGTGTCACAAGCTACAGTGCAGACAATGCCAGTGTTAATTTTGGGAAGAAATATTCAGTGTATCAGTTATTATCTAAGGCAAATAACAAAATAATAAAAGCCAATTGTTCAGCCCACATCATGCATAACACGTGTAAGTAAGCATGTGATGCACTAAATATAGATATAGAAACAGTTGTTCTCAAAGTTTACAACCACTTTTTCTTGTTCCGCCAAAAGAAGAGAAGAGTTGCAGAGATATGCTGAGTTTATTGATTCAGAATGGCAAGAGGTTCTGAGGCATGTTTGTACTAGATGGCTTTTCTTGAAACCTGCAGCTGATAGACTTTTACTTAACTGATATGCTATTGAGAGCTAATTTAAAAGCATTGAAGAATGTTTTTCTGAGGCAAATATTTGATAACAAGAAGGCCAACCAGCAAGCCAAACTCTAATTTTTTATTTTTTTCAAATGTTTCAACCATTTTTAAAAAATGTATTAAACTCCTAGAAAAAGAAGATTTGAGTGCATCAGAGGCATTTGAAGTAGTTAATGTTTTACAAAACAAACTTCTTAAAAGACAAGAGGACAGGTTCTTTGGAAATGCCACTGAAGAGGTATTAAAAGCCATGATCCCTCAAGAAAGTAATCAGTGCAAGTCAGACTTTCTTAAGTTCTATGAGAAGGCTTTAAGCCATTTGGAAAAAAATCATTTGACTTCACAGACAACAATCGTTTTAGTCTGCTGAAGAACTTAAACCTCCAAAGTGAATTGTCTTTGAAGCATCTCAAAGAGACTGTGAAGGCACTTAATCTAGAATCCATTAGCCTGGATGAGTTACACGAGGAATTCTACTTAAGATGTGACAAAATAAATATCACTAAAATGTACTACACAGCAGACGAGACCTTAGATATGAAATGTAAGGAGATTATTCAGAATATTGGTAAATAAAATATTCCCAATCTCTGTAAGCTCATACGGTTTGTTTTAAGCATTCCTGGTAGTAATGCCTTTGTAGAAAGGATGTTATCTCACTTAAAGTGGACAGACTCAAGAAACAAGTGCTTAGATGACCTCATAAAAAGTGAAATCATCATTTCAAAAAATGTTACAGATACTTGCAAGGACTATTTTGTGAGAGTGAAACAAAACAGCTTTTAGAAGCAGCCAAATCAAATAAGAAGTACAGTTTCAAATCTTGAATTTCAAAAACCGGTAGACTTGTGTTCCTTAGTATTTTCTCCCGATTAAAAGTGTTTCAAGTTATATTATAGTGAATTTTGTTCAGTTTTAAGGTAAAATCATACAAATTAAACTTTCAACTACAAATATTATTAAATCACTAATACCGGTACCAATGTATTCAATATTTAAATTTTTTATAAGGTTAGAATTACATATTCAACTTTGATAATTACATATTGACTTTTTCATTTTATGCATTTAAGGGGGGGGGGGGAACTTTCATATTCGATACGTGTGTCCCTCTTTAGACAACCGAAAGGTGGCAACCCTATTGTAGACACCTATAGCACATTCGTACCTGTGTAGATTAAATAAGATTTATTTTTATTTTTATATACAGGGAGGCCATAGTTAAGGAGGAGGTGTTCATCAGAGCCCTGTAGCAAAAAATGTATTGGACGAAATTCAACCAAACGTGGTGTAAGTACACTCTGGAACATGGCCATAGATGTTTGCAATTGTCCTTAGTTGAATATGAATTTCATTGCACTATACGAGAGCAGCTTGGAGGCCTGAAGTGTCTTGGAAAAAAAATCCATGTTTTGTCTCTATTCATACTACAGGGTGGGCATAATTAACCCGAACCAAAATCTTGTTCGTTCACTTGCCAAACCAGTCCGCAGTATGTGAGAAATACGTTTCACATTAGATAGTGATAATTGAATTTTCTAACTTAGAACAACCTTTCTTCACCCAACCATTAGAATGATTTGGGTTATATATGGTTATATTCTATTAGGAACGAATATTTGTAAATATTGTATTTATTCGATAAATTATTCATTCTTATCGCTTAAATTCATCGTTTTTTTACATCTTTATACACTTTATACTTGTTTCTATTCATTCTGAACTGCAATAGTCAGGCCTCAATTGTTACTCAGATCTCTCTACGCTCCTTTTCATAGTGCATTTTTTTGGAATGCAACTTCCATTTATGAAATGTTATTCGCCGGGGAAATTAGACTGTTAGAATCCCAGGTTTGAATAACGCTCATAACGCTCGAAGTTTCAGAAAACTATTACCCACCTTATTCAAGAACGTGGCGTAAAAGTATTATGGAATTTAACATAAAAAGTGAATATGAATGGTTAAAACGCAATTGCGTTTGAGGACTATACGCTCGATGCTACTATTTTCCAGGGGGAGGGGGGAAATGCTAAAACCAAGAGAAATTCAGCCTCCAGTATTATCTCTATGTGATGACATTTATTACCTTGGAAAGCAATAATAGACACTTTGATTTAAAACTTGGATAAAATATCTGATCTGCCTCATTCCCAAATCAAGTTTTTAATTTTAAAATTTTCCTACAAGGGTGTATATAAGAGCTGGAACAGATGGAGAATAAAAATGGAAAATTAAAGTAAAGAAAATAGCTTCAGCTCTTTTACAGAAGTACCAGAATGAGCATGAAAAAAATGGACATAAAGCAGTAGATACGTTGAACATAATACGAATACTGGAAAAGCAAAAAGAAAGTCAGTTTGGATTAATATAATTGTAAAGAAAGATAAATTCATTAAAATTATATGAACTAGAAATAACAGTTATCTGATAGTTTAGATATTAAGATATATTTTTGTAATTATTAGTTGAGGATTGGGACGTGAATTTTGATTTGAACAAGGAAGTTCGCCCACCGGTTGTAGATCTCTGCTTGGCGTCTTGCCAAGAATAGTCGATTCATGCTGAAGGGGAGAAAGAAATAAAGAACGTACGAATTGGTCGAATCGGTGGCCAACACGCGAAATCACGTGCTTTATAGGTAAAATTTTCCAGCTGTTATACAAGCAATATAGTTAACTTACAATGATCATAAAAGAGAAGTTAATTTTCCGACGTGTAATAATAAACAACTCATCCCACAATACGGACTGATTACCCTATTATCGGAATGGATTCTCCTCCTGTTGACATGCGCAGAAGTGTCGAAGAGTCTCGAATCTGTGGGCGTACTATACCAGCCTTTAATACCAATAATATTTCACTTGCCGTTACGTCTCTTTCTACGTCTAAACATTTGTTTAAGAAACTCTTACTGTTCTAAAATAAGATCTATTTGGTAAATGCAACATTTCATGTTTCTTTTAAGAAACATGAAAGAAGCAATGTTGAAAACGCGAGAATGCAAATCTTGAATTATTGCTTAACTTAAAATAAATTTAGCATTCAATTTGATGAAAATTATTATTTTTTTCTTGATACTGAATTCGCTGTCACCATAACAGATGAAATTGCCAATGGCAAACATTCAAGAAAAAAAAAAAAAAAAAACGTTCTCCAACCCAAGTGCTCTGCTGTAATGTATTCACTGCTTAAGGTATTTCACTTATCGAGATTGCACTAGTTACTTAAAAACTGCATGGTTAATAACAGAATTCTATTGTGACTATAGAGTTACATATAAATGCATTTTATGTTCATATATAGCTATTTTTCTTATGTGCTACCTAGTTAAGAGAGAAATTTCTCACAAACGCCCTCTCAGTTTGAAAAGAAACGTTTATTAAAATCTCTTTATGATTTGAGAGAGTTTTTTTTAAGTCTACTTTAAGCAGTGATGGTAATTTAACTCTTCTTAGATGTTCTCTCGCTCTTTTGTCCCCCTCCCCAAAATACGTATTCTATACCAACAGTAATGCCGTTTATCAACAGTAATGAACTAACTAAATGCAAAGACACAGTGTTATGCATATATTTGAATCTTTTATTTGGGTGGAATTTATCCAAATAAGGGAATCACAGATCACGAATCATTGCTCTAAACATAAAGCTTTTTCAAACTCCTTTTAACATACAATAAATATTATCTTCTGTTGGAACCGTCACACTAGACGACGAAAACCATTTACCACCTAAAGAATATTCATGAAAAATTAATATAAAAATCAATCACTGAGTTAGTTCATAATTGATCGATTTCATTCTTATTTAATTATTCATTTTTGTGTGTTTCAATTCAATTCGATTGAATTTAATATCCAGAACAAACATCAACAATTTCCACAGACACTGACCTGACCACGGTGCCTTTGGAAATTGGTGATCCGTCATTTTTATTCGGTTAATATTTATTTAAAGACAAACTAATGCCTTAAGCTAAAGAGAAAAAGAAGTTTCTTGGCTTTTGGGAAAACCGTATTTATCAAATATTTCTTTGGGGAAATATTTGATATTAAGAGCTTTCAAAAGAACAAATATTCAAATACACTTGTACTTTTGACTATATCATCCAAAGGAAACTGTAAGGAAAAGGTTTAAAACAGAAAAACACTGAGTTTTGTAAAACCTTACGGTTCTGTGACTGTTTTACATTATACTTTCATTTATATTGTTCTCTCTCTCTCTCTCTACTTTCAACTATGATTTGTTCTCCAGTCCAGTTAAAACTCAAATAGCAATAATTCCTTATCCATTCGTAGCTCATATGACACAGAATGAATAGAAATGCCCACAACTTTCTTCGTTACATCGAAAATTCCATCCATGCAACTGTTAGAAAGACATTTCAATCGTTTATGAATGAGACATCTATAAAAATAAAAAGTCAATTTGTTTGATCTACGAATTGGATGCACAATCACATTTTTCATGTACAAGATCGCAGTGTCTATTTCTTCCTTCACATTTTCTAACCTCTTTTTGCTTGCTTCTACTTTTGTTACAATTTTCACATCGTTCTGAAGCTCTCCCTTCTACGGAAATTATTATTATTATTATTATTATTATTATTATTATTATTATTGTTATTATTATCTGAGACCTCCAAGGAGTCAAGGACTCATCGAGGAAGGACATAAATCACTAAAACCAGCTGTCACACCTTCCCTTAAATTCATTCACACTTGATGCACTCACTACCCCTAAAGGCAAACTATTCCACTTACTCACTGCTCTCTGGGAAAAAAACCTAGCTCTTACCTCTTTCTTGGCTGTAAACAAACTTAAAGTCACGGAAAGCACTCAGAACAATAACCTTTGTTGGATTATAATTACATTCTTGCACTAGAATTTTGCATTCGTAATTGGAAGAATTTTTAAGTGCGAGATAATCTGTGCGGTGAAAAGACCTGCCAATATTTCTTTGACACATTGAGACTTCCCACAATCTAGATAAGTTTTTATTACTTGTGACGTCATGGTGACAGGTGATGAAGACGGAGCACCTGATGGGAGGGTGAGATCTCTGTATTACAAGATGATTTTAATCACTCTTATTCAAAGGAATTATTGCCCGCGTCAAAAATTAATCCGGCCATCCACTCTTCACTATATATATAAATTGATTTTAAATATATTTGGTGGGGTGAAAGGGATGTGACGTGCATGAGTTCCATCATCAATAAATTCAAAGCTGTGCTATTCTGCCGCAGAGAGCCTCACATTTTATAGTCTATTACGTAACCTCTAGAGGTTTGTCGTCACTTCTTGTGATTCATATGGCTCATTTAATTCTTTGATGAACTGTACATTGGGAAGAGAATTTCATAGAACTCTCTATCTGTACGACTGCACTGGAAAACAAATGACTTATCCGAGTGAAGTCAAGAATCCTTGCAATTGCAATCCATAAATCAAGAAAATCGATTCCATAAAATATGCATCAGCAATCCAACTCCTCCTCACTTTCTCTCTGGGGACGGATGTAAATATTTCCCGAAAGGCAACGTTGCAGTAAAATCGGCTGTCAGAGTCCGTTCCTCCCGCCTTTTATACTTCATGTATACAAATGATATTTGTGGCTTCGCTGTAGAAACTCGCCCGGATATCATGTACATTACTTTTTGCCCATTTTTGTTTGTTGTACGCATTTTTGTTTATTGAGAGTTTGATATTTTTTGAGTCATTTCACAGCTAGATATATTTTCGAAAATTAATTTTCCGTCCTAAAAATAATGGGAAATCTGAAAATTAAGGAGTAAATCTTGGTAATTATCATTTAATGATTACAGTTGTGTCTGCTGTGATATGAGTTGATTATGTACCTTCAGCATCGTAGCTAGAAATCATTATACATTGCAAAGATGACCTGGCAGATCGCCAATCACACACACCACATTGGATATTTGCCAGATCAATGACAATTCAGTGACTTTTGAAGTGACAGGGTTTCATATTGCCGACAGTCTTGGCAACTGTTCATCTACGATGACGCCTTCCGACAACAGTAATTGTCTGTTTACTCCCATTAGCCACTCCACTACCACCGTGACATGTCTGGAGCTTTTAACACTTCCTTAATAAACTCCATCGCCATGTGCATGTACTATAGGAGTTTGTTTCTCTTGATGAGTACCTTATAGGCCTACAGTGGGAACGGTTTGCAGCCGTGATCAATGGATCCACCGGAACAATTAAAGGAATTAAGAATTCTAATGGAAGCATTTCTATAATAGCTCTGGTTGTTTCAATTTTGTTTACATTTTCGTCTTTGGTCAGTTTCGCAGAACAACTAAGGCGATATGAAAGGAACCTTCATTTGGCATTAATGCCGTTCCGAAAATGAATTAACCGTATTTGCAAATCAAATGAACACAAAGATTGTAAAATTAAAAAAAAATTAAATAACATTCTTTTTCACCCTGTGAATTAATATTAATAATTTAGAACCCTTTCCCTATTCACTTGATTTATCTTTACTCAGAAGTGTCCTAATTAGATTATGAACGGAGAGCGTATCATTGCAGCTGAGTGATAAAGTCTTCCAGAATCAGAGTTAGTGGTTTCTTCAATTACATCCTTTAAGCTAAGCCAAGTATGTTTTCATTCTACGTGATTGAACGTATTTATAATACCTCTAACAAACGGAATTAGGGTCTTTTTAATATTAAATGCTGTCTCCAACTATAAATCTTTTAAGTTGTTGATCAATTTAATGTTGTCACGAGAGATCAGGCCAGTAAACGCCAATTAGTTTTGAATTTGTTTTGATATCTAAAAATGGCCACGTTGAGAAGGAGTCGTTTTTAAAGATATTCAACTAAGATTTTCCAAATACTATGCTTTCTATTCATTAGTACAGAATTGATATTAGAGAAAATAATAATTCTAATCATATCAGAGTTAACTTAACAACTTTTTTATCATGATGTTTCTAAACCGGTCATGTTTGGTCATGTTAGTATCAGTTTTTGATTTACATTAAGCATGCTCATGAAAAATAAATGAAATTAAGGATAATGGATGAATTTATATACATATAAAACCATTGCAAAGATTACAGCAGGTATTTTATTAATGAATAAAGCGACATTTACTTACAGTGAAGTATATTTCATTAATTAATCAAGCACCAGTTGTAATGTTTGCTATGGATTATATACGTATAAACCATAGTTTATACATATACAGCATAAACCATATAAACATAAGATTTATATATGTATAAATTAAGGCTATTGCAACTGGATTTCGCTTTAATTATTATTTTATTTGCACAGTCATATGCATAGTAGTGTGCGTGAAAGTTCTGCAGAAACAACCACTTATCAACTATGGTGATAAGTGGTTTATTTCTGCAGAATAATGGATTTATTTCACTAGCAATGGTTGGTGTTGGTTAGCACCGACTTTAAACTTTATTCACAAATTAATTTCACGACTAGACTTTAGGGAATTTATAATTAACTGATGTTTCTAACTGTATGCGTTTGAAATGTTTAAATTCTGGATAATTTTGATGTACTTGTGACACTAGAGGTAAAGATATTCAACTTTAATTAGTTTTTAAGGAAACTGTCAACAAAATCAAAGTTTTCGAAAAAGTGCATTTATGCATTGAAAAAGTGAGGAATCATGATCAATAATGAATTTCTTATCAATTTGTGTTGAGAAAAACTGACAGGTGATGGAAAATATCCAAATAGGCATTTCTTTAGAAATCTAGTAACAGTTTCGAAGTGCGCATCGTTTAGGAACATTTCCTAATATCTCGACAGCATCTACAAGTAGAGTTGGCTTGCGTTGTTTATGTCTGAGTTAATATACGGTTTCGTTTTTCTTTCATCTTGAAAAGTGGTGTTTTGAAGGAATCAAGAGGTGGATATCAAATTGTGCTTCAGATTTGTTATATTTCCACTGAAAGATATGAACTATTAAAAAAGGGATTGCCAGATAAAGACAGATTTGAAGAGCAAACGGTGAACGTCATTGTAAATAAACTATCTGGACAATGATCGCATGCTCTCAAAGACCAGTGGTATCCGACGATTAGTTTCTACTTCACTATAAGGAACCATGTCATGAGGTTCGGAATTTCCAGAATTCTTAGATATGCAGAGAATTTCTGTGGTTGTCATAATATTTGTTCTATCTACATTTTGTCTTCTTTAGGTTTAAAATCATTCTGAAGAGAAAATTATGAGCATATTGCAGCTATACAATTATAAGACTGAAATCCCAACAAGGCAGCTGTTTGGCTACCCATATCTATTGAAGAAATATTGAAAATAGGACTGCTTTATTCAATCAGAAAGAAACTACTTTAAATAAGATATCTCAGGGTAAGTTGTTTGCGGTACTTTAATTTCCTTATAGAAATTCTACTTGGGAGACTTTTGATCAGACTTCATATTCTGTACTGTCGAGTTAAGTACACAAGTCTCCTTTAGGTTACGGAGAATTCTTGGCAACTATTTCGTCAACACATTGCAAAGGACGAAGTTCTATAGACTTCACTGTCGGCTAGTTTATAGAAACAAGGGAATTGCGAACAGGTACGTGAGTAAAAATCATTACGTTAATGAATTTTTCTATTTATGTCTTTATTTTTAGATCAATTAAAATATAGGTTTTGAAGTAAGGACGTCTGAGGTTGAAGTTAAATTCCTTATAGATTTCTGTTTATCACAGAATCAACAAAAGCAATGAACGCCAAATTTCTGAATTCTCTTTACTGGGATTTCCGCTCTTTGCTTTACTTAGAATAAACCAAAGGCAAAGGGAATTCTTGAATGTACCAATGAAATAATTGCAGAAATTTGGAATTTGTAAGCATTTAGATTCTAATTGAACGCTAAGTTATACAATTTACTTCAATCACTCACACACACACACACACACACACACACACACACACACACACACACACACACACACACACACACACACACACACACACACACGGGAGGCAAGTTGTCAATAGAAATGAAAAAGGAAGTAAACAAACAAAGAGACAATTAGATTTTATCATAGATATGCCGGTTGAAGGATTTGAGTCACTGATTGATTCATTGATTCTGAATCTAAAACATAATTCTTTGCGTGCTGCCTACTTTAGAACAGCTAAGAAAAAACAACCATCCCTTTAGCAGCAAGTCTTACTTAGGTTACTGTGTTAGATAGTAAATTTACTTAATGCTGCAGAAGAGATCACTGAAGCATTCACCATTGGGCAAATTCATCACAGTGGTTATCTATGTGTCCTATACCTTGTGATGAATTTGCCCAATGGTGAATGCTTCAGTGATCTCTTCTGCAGCATTAAGTAAATTTACTATCTAACAGAGTAACCTAAGTAAGACTTGCTGCTAATGGGATGGTTGTTTTTTCTTAGCTGTTCTAAAGTAGGCAGCACGCGAAGAATTATGTTTCAGATTCGGAATCAATGAATCAATCAGTGACTCAAATCCTTCAAACGGCATATCTATGACATATTATTCTGGCATATATATTATTTGTGCTTTGTTCGTTTGTTAATTTTTTACCTGTATGCTTTATCAACAGAATAAAAAAGGCTATTTATGGTATTTTTTGTTCTGTGGCATATATATTGTAAAATTATGTATATATTGTGAAATTGTGTATAAGTAATACATATACTGTGGATTTGCAAAATATATTCATATGGAGGCTTGAACAAAAGAGAGCATATCACTCATTCAGAGTGATACGCTATATTTCAATTAAAATCATGACTATATACTTTTTGACAAGTATGAAAATTTTTATAAATACCAGACCTAAGCAGTGAAAAAATATAATTTTATTTTATAAATCAAAATTGGCAAGAAATTATTTTTCTAATTTAATTCTTTAAACAAAAATATAATTTCTTTAGGCTTGGAGTATCTACACGACTTGTATATAGGCTTCAAATTAATTGCACTTGGATAAAGGGCTAAATAAAAATATCACTTCTTAGCAAGTTAAATTTATATTATAAACCAAAGGGAAAAAACTTTCTACAATTTTATTTTATATTTAAATTTCTGAAGGACAAAATAAATATTAGTGAATTTCTGATATTTATTGCGTTGACTGAATTATTTCCTTTTCCAAATACAAAAACTGATAATTATTCTCAAAAATGCATGAATCATCAATATTTTTGTCAACAGATGGCAGCACTAGTTAACACGGAGTTAATCAGTTTTGCATTAATTTGCTGATTTTTCAAACTGCAAGTTCTATTCCAGGATAATAAAAAAAAAACTACTTCCAAAATAATAAAAAACTAGCGCGAATTAAAAAATAAATTTATATTACATCTCATACCCAGATCAGAAAAATTTATAAAACTAGAAAGAATAGAAGAAAAGAATGGACCGAAGTGAAAAAAAAAATCTGAAATCAGAGAAGCAGCAAGATGAATTATATATATACAGTAAAACCCTTTTTTACAGTTTTCAGGGGACGATAGAAAAAAGTGTAAATAGCAGGAAATGTAAAAAAAAACATTTAAAAAAAGGCTAAAAGATGACTTACTGCTAGTGTGTGAGTCTACATACTAGATTACAATATTTAATAACTGAAAATAAATGAATTTCCAATTACTTACATTTATCTATTTTAAAAAAAATCTTTAATTGTTGATTGTTTTTATTTTTCGTTTTTTTTGGCATAGCGACAGATTTCTTTGCATTGAGTTCAATGCTTGACCTGTTTTTTACTATCGTGTTCAAAGTGGACACGGAGAGTCAAAGATCTTTTGCTAAATGCACACGTGTTCCGGCATGTCAATCTACACGTCGCAGAATTGCCATCTTTTCTTCTGACAAAATACAATTTCTGTCTTTTTTCTGCATGTTTGATTATCCATGTTAGTAACATCGATAATCCACCACCGCAACTTGAAAGAAGCTTTCACACGCTAAATTACCTAGCAGAAATTCTGCAATATTAATTCGTACTGTGATCGAAAAATCACGGTATCGCTCATCACTACATTACTGCTGCAAACGTGCAAGTCACCGTGATGGCAGATACGAGACTACAGCCGGAAGCAACGCCACCTGGGAACAGAAATGCGCATATTTCCGCAGAAATCGATTCGAAAATCAGTATTGCCACTAACCACCGGAAATAACGTCCGCATCAAGTTGCTAATGGCGGGAAAACAATATATCGTAAGAATAGGCCTCAAGACGGGACCAATAGAAAATGACGTAAATGGCAGGAAAACGTAAATTGTGGGAACGTAAAAACGGAGCTTTACTGTATATGTGTGTGTTTATGTATACAGTATATAAAACTGTTACTTTTTCAAAAAAGCGAAATATATGTATATATATATATATATTTTTTTTTTTTTGATTTTTGATAAGCAACAGTTATTATGATCTAAGTCATTCCACCTATAACCGATTGTAATAATCGTAAATAGATTAATTTAAAGAAAAATAAATATTTTGTTGATTTGATGAAGTCTAATTTAGTCCCCATGGTAGGCAGTCATTTCGAGGATCAATTTTATCGCTGAAATACATGTATTATAAATAAGTGTCATAAATTTAAATACCAAGTGAAAAGCTCATGTATGTATGCATTTGCGTCCTTTCTCTCTTTTTAAGTTTGGTAGTGGAGAACCTAGTAGATTTTCTTAGTAGTGAAACTTAGTGTGCATTGACCCAATGAACATTTCTTGAAGAAATACATGCGGGCATGAAAAATCTTTCAGCTATAACCAAACATTTATTTCTCAAATTTCGCTATTACATTACTATCCAAATGCCAGTTACTAACATATCATGCAACTTGTACAAGTTATCCATTAAGACAAATAAAATGTTTCTTCCTCCAAAGTCCCTTGCAATCATTATTGAGATGATTTTGAGCTCATTTTGCTCAACGCATTCTTTGCTGTGCTTGTGTGTGTGTGTGTGTGTGTGTGTGCGCGCGTGCGCGCGAGCGCGTGTGTTGTGAGGAATGCGGAATAGAATTCGTACCATCGTTTGACGCTTCGCTTGCAAATCCTATTTGTGTAACGATGGAGCCAGAAAACATAACAGGCGATGCGAAGTAATCGCTGATGTATATTTCTCGCCGCACTTAAACCCTAAGGCTAAAGATAATATTGTTCCTTCCCACTGGGAATCTTCTATGCTGGCTGGGATACTAATTAGAAAACTCGAAGGACGACACACTGGATTCATTCTCATCCAACCGATTCCTGGCATAACGTTTTAACCCCTCATTTCATAACCGTCTCATATTCTTTCTCGTTTAATCAAACTCCATGGGAATAACTGGAAGTTCAATTCAATATGATACAGGGATTTGCAGCTTTAAATCGCTTTACATTATTCTCATTTCTTTCAGCCTACAAGTTTCTCGAAAGCTGCAATTTAGTTATTCACTGTCATAAGGGAAAATATAGGATTCATTTATTTCTTTTGTGCAAAAAATAATTGAAATTTCATTTATTGGATTACTTATACTTAATTACTTTGCCATTGTTAAAATCTTTCCCTAAATTAAGATTTGTTCAATTATGTTTAATTATTTAAACAGAAAATTCAATTTATTTCGAAGTACTCTGCTAGACGCGGTTGATTAAATGTGAAAACATACTATTCCATAAAAAATAATTTTGATATATTAATAATTCATCTTGGCGAAGTGCATCGACCCCGCAAGAACATATTTCAAGATTTGTTTATCGGTATGCATGAAAAATTGATTCTTTGAAACTGGAAATGTAATTTGCAATAATTGGATATCTGATACTAATTTAAATGGTAAACAGAGAGGAAAGAAAATCTTACCTAAGTAAACCCTGTATACAATTAGAAGGAAAGTGTTCATTCTCCTGAAAAGCGGAATATATAAGGAACAAATAAAGGAATGAAAAAGATCATGGATTTTATTAATAAGAAAATCATGAGATGTTGTATAACTAAATGAGAACAATCTTCGATGAAAGAAATGCCTATAAACTTCATACGTTTAGGACTGAAGGGAATGGTCAACGGCTTGCTTAAAAGACCGTGGCAAGCAGAGTAAAACATGGTAATTTCAGAAAATATAGGAGAAAAGAGAAGATTTCGTACATGAGAATAAAGAACGATTAGATAGCTTCTCTAAAATCAACTCACTGCAGAGAAATCTAATTATCAAAAACTACTACACGAATTAAATTTTATTTAAAGCAAAATAGACGAGAAACTGAAGTAGCCGAAGAAATGTGATTTTCTTTTATTTCTACTGCATGTAATAAGAGAATCCGAAGGGTTACAAACAGTTAAGAATTAAAATGATTGCTTTATAAATGAACGACATCCACTTCTATGGAGTTTGTGGATGTTAAAGAACATTCAAAGGAGAGATTCGATCCTTGTCTAGGAACACAACATTTGGTATTCAAAGGCTACACAACATCTAGTGCATCCCAGTGATTCAAAGCAGTTCACACTGAATTTATTCAGTAACGCGCTGAATTCAATTATATTCACATCGCACGAAATTAAAATCAATTCAACATAATTTATGATCCACTCACGTGTTCTGCACATGGATGTGTAATTTGTATCGGATACACTTGAATATCTGAAGATTTCTCAGCATCTGAAAATCAGCCGTGGCAAGTGATCCTTCTGTTTTTGATCAGTTATACCAGAAATGACATTTGCGACACTCAACACATTTTACCATCTCTAAGAATACGATTAACTATTCCATAAACATAACATTATTGAATTAGGATAAATGGTTCGAAACTATCATCAAAAAAAAAAAAAAATCAGCTAACGCCTTTTTATTCCCGTATACGGGGAGTAGGTGAGGCCATTTAGCCCTGTGTAACTTTTGGAGACTGAGTGGGCAGTTCAATCTCCACTGGTACCCAATCAGAGATAGATGGCCCAAGGCTATCGCTAATTAAGCGGTATACAGTGAAGAGAGACGGCTCAAATGTGCCGCCATCTCGTGGTCCCTAACCCTCACACAATATATTTACTGTCTGAAATAATGTGGGTTCTACGGCCGATTTTCTTGAGTTTACGGGACGAAAAACCCGCTTGCCCGTGTTTTCTTAGGTTCGACGATGCGGCGTTCTATCTCGTCATGGCATATATGAAAGTTTGAAGTTGTCCAGTTTATCTCATGTTGACGGCCTTCATGTATATATATATATATATATATATATATACTTATCTATGGTACCAAATGTTTGACTGCAAAATCTTATAGTGTGCATTTTTTTATCTGTTTTCATTTTACCTCACAATGTATGCAACCTGATCACGAAAATACAACTACTCGTACCAGTTATAATATACTCTCCTTGTGAAGTTAAGTCTTCGTCACAACTTGATAAATTCGTGATCCCACTAGCCAGAAAAAAAGTAGAATCGAAATGTAGACTTTCATAATTGTGCACGGCGACATTTATGTTATCCACATCACAAGTAATAACCCGAAACAGCATCCGTAAAAGCAAATCGGACTTATTTACAAATGCAAGTTTAGATCCAGTCTAAACTTTTTTTAAATCTTCCACTACTTGCTTAGAACTAGAGCAAGGACGAAGGAGAAACAAAGAGCATTTGTTTCCCGCAGAGTGGCAGTGATTTGGAGTAACGAGTGGGGTGATTACCGGAGTGGAATTCGCCATTTGTTTCTGCCTTGCGAGCCATTTCTCTAAAGAAAAAGAGAAATGCGAAAACACTTTGCTCCGATATACCCGCCCCTGTTGGGAGGGATAAAAAGGCTCACATTGCAAGGAATGTACTTTTCGGTTATTGGACATGTATTGTCTTTGTGCATTTAAGAGTAATAGTCCATATTTTCTTATATATGACACCCATGACACCCATTTTCTTAACATGAACACCCCCACCCCCACCAATCGGTGCTCAAGAAATGCAAGTCTGCCATTTGCGAAATGTAAACAGTCTTTTTTTTTAATGATCAATAAGAATATTTTGAACACAGTAGCATATCAACAAACTTGTATGTTTTCCAGTAGATAATGAGATTCAGTTGCGCACCCAGAAGGGGGGCAAGGCGCCCTCCCCAAAAAAACACTAGAAAATTTTCCAAAAATCTTTTCCTAATTAATAAAATTCATTTTTTGTAATTTATATTGTGTCGTGTCTTATATTTCTATACTACTCATGAATTAGCGAGCATTGCAGATGCTCAATCATAGGTCCTATGAGATGCGTAGTGTATTCTCAAATCGTCTATTCAACTAGTCCCCCCCCCCCAAGATTAAATCCTGAGTGCGCTATTGATGAGATACCATTTCTGATCTCTAATTTATGTCAAACTTAATGTTTGTTTGCGCCACAGAGTTCAGGACTTATTGTGACCGCTACATACTAACATATAAAATGCAGACGAAATACTGTATGTTTGCATTTTATTTGGAAGTACAAGGTAGAAATTGAAGTTCGGAGATTAAAAAAAAATCCTTCCCTACCCATATAAGATCTGCTAACATACATTTAATTGCAAATAATAATGGTTTCTATATTATTTGCTTTGCAAATAAAATAAACGTAAGCATATAAAAAAAGTTTATATCCTTAGTCGTGATGATGGCAAAGACCAAGAATTTGAACCCGGGTCTTTTCCAGTAACAAAATAGCACAAGTACGGTTTTGAGAATTGGTCAAAATTGTGGAATTTCTCTCTCCACACACACACACACACACACACACACACAAACACATCCTTTAAACTCAGAAGGGGATGTTTTCATCTAATGATATAAACATCAAAATTCTTAAGTGAGATTTTGTTTGGTTGTCTTGAATCTCTGCTGTGTTCTGGTTACTACAACTTTTATCAGTTTTTTGTATCTTTGAACGGGTTAATGGGGGAAAATCAATCCACATCACATAACGTTATCCCAAGGGTATTGAGATGTATAATTCTAATTAGGTGAAACCAACACTCACGCGTTTTTATACTTGGATTTGACCAGTCATTCAGATGAATATTCGACGAGAATATTCATCCGAAATGAATGAGTGAATGAATTTGTGAATATATTTTCCAAAAAAAAAAAAGTTTATATCCTTAGTCAAGATTGGTGAATGAAATGGATCTGAAGCAGGCTATAGAAGTTTTGACAATAACATAATAAATAATTCCCAACTGCAATAACATAATAAATAATTCCCAACATGCTCCGAATCAATAAACAGCTGTTATTATCTTCCCGTAATCAAATGAACAACGAGTGCCTTGCTACAGGCGTTTGCCAAACAGCTTCGATTTGTTGAGAAATACAAGATAATGGAACTCATCTGACATATCCGCTCTGTCTTCGACTGCTGTGCGAATCCTTGCATTGGATATCCCAATGCATGACGTTTCATTTCGCGTTTAGAAAATCTTTAGGAAAGCGTTGTTAAAAGTTTCTGACAAGTAATTGAAATAATTAATAAAAATCAGTACGATATAGAATTACTTTTTCTTTCTTCCTTCCTCGAGCAATAAAATAAGGATAATAATAAAAAATCTTGGAGGATGTTTAGGAAATCTTCATAATAAAGAGTTTTTTTTACATGTGCAAGCGCTTTCAATGCACAGATTTGAACTCGGATGAAAAGATCCGAGTTCAAATCTCATTCCGGATGCGCTCAGTGTGCACTTTAACTGAATTAGTCGAGCTCATTCGACAGGGTTCTTTCTTCCTATTATACTTGGGTAACATAACGTAACGTACAGAAATATAGTGAAATTGAGTAATACACGGTTGCCTGACACTTGCCTGAATTATCTGTTTTTCTATGATCGGAATAAAATCGGTGACATAAAATTAACAGTGAAATAACACTTTATTAAAATTCACACATGAAGCAATTATAATTTAGGTCCCACTTGTAATGTTCCGGTTGCAAAAAAACAGTTCTTTTCAGTCACATCTCATTAGACAGAATGCCCGTAATTACGATTACAATGCGACATAAGCAGTGTCGTTTTTGTTGTGTTTGTGAATATTCTTACAGAATGGTAATTTTGGCTGCGTTGTTGTGTCGGGGTGTCTCAAAAAACACGTTTGTGTTAAAATAATTTTCAAGATATAAAAATTATCCTGATTTAAATTAATTCAGGTTTGCCTTTCTAGTTATGAAATAAAAGAATGAATTGAAATAAACAACAAAAAAAATCTGATTAATTTTTTAACATACAAACAGAAGTTATACGAAAGTTAGTAATTTTGCAAGTAACCAATCTGCTTATACTCCAAATCTGCAGGCTCTGAGTTAAGAATGCCTTTTTCTTGCTGCTTCACTTGAAATATTTATCTAAATTATGCTGAGGAGTTCCATTTTTCTATAGTTTGGAGACGTAAATTTACTTGTTAGCAAATGATATGTATTATCGACTAACGATTTTGCTATAGCAGCAGTCAATAGCTTTAAAATTCGTTTTAAATTTTGTTGGCCATGAATTTCTACCGAAATGCATTCCTCATTAGCTCTTTGTATATCCATTACCATTAACTTCATGATAATGCAACTTTGAAATTTTAGTGATTGGAAAATGTCACAGTTTATCACGCATCATTTACAGTCTATCGTTTTCGATGTGCACTATTTTGGCTGATTGACACACTTGTACTGAATATCCCTAATTTTTCCCATTTGTCCCTGAAAATAACGTGGCAGAAAAATAACGAAACAGCGGAACAGCCAAGTACCACAAGTACCAAATACCACAAAGATGAAACACAGAATTTTGCGATTCAAAATATAATTTCCTTTTTATTCGTTTAACGATGCATAGCAAGGTGTGTGTGTTGGGGGGGGGGGTTTAGCATCTATAGCTTCAGTTCTTCATTCATTGCTTCTTATTCTTTCTTTTCCAAAACCAAATATTTGAACCTTTCGAAACCGACCAGAGCGCTTATTAGAATACAACCTTTGTCTTCAAAGTTGTTTAGTTTTTCCCCACTTACAGAGGAGGGATCTGCCTAAGAGGTTCTCCTACTTTCGCTTTTTATTGGATTTAACGTTTTTTAATAGCCTAACAATCGCTTCAAAAACTGTTAGTGGTTGTTAAAAACCAGAAAAAATCCTCTTTTCATTACCGATGCAATCCTATGCGGGAAAGCTGCTTAATATTCTTTCACTCAGTAGCTCTATATTGTTAATTAAAGCTTTCTTTGCTCTTTCTTCAGCTGCTGTAAATAATATAAATTGAAGAAAAGGTGAAACTTAAATGCATAATAAGCAGAAGTAGGGAACTGCGGGACTTAAACTTATGGAAATCAGAAAAGGAGCCTAACAAGGAAAATGTACTACCTGAAACAGAGAAAACAAAGGCAAGGAGAGAGAGAGAGAGAGAGAGAGAGAGAGAGAGCAATTAATCTTTAATTGCAAGTACTAAAAACTTGAGATTCAATGTGCCATATTAGCACCATAAAATTTTTCTTGAAATATTCTTTATAATATTTTTGCTTTTCTGTTGAAGAAACTTTCCAAGAATCATTTGCAATGATTCTTGGAAAGTGCGATGGAGCGGAGCATCTAGAAATTAATAATAATAATAATAATATTAAAAAACCACCGTTACTTGGATGAAAAAGATGCCATATTCTGGCATACTTAGTGACATCGCTAGATCAATGCCGCTGCCCCCTTCGGTGTTATAACGTGCTCGTGTCGCCATAAGTTGTTGGGGAAGCAGGTATTCTTTACTACGGACTCTTTTGTAGCTGTCGTAATGGCCTTTCTCTGTACCGTCAGCTGGACTACAGTGCCACACTCCTTCCAAAAGGCACAGTAAAGAGGGAAGTTAAATCTTGCAGGGAGTAAGGAAAGGACGTAAAAATCTCAGGCTCACTTTCATAAGTGGCAGTGTTATAGAGTTCTCTTTATCGATTACGAAATAAACTGTTACTTGGCAGATTCTGTTGTAACATTTGTGCTATTCAACCGAACCCAACATTTGCAGTTATGATAAGTATGGAGTATTGGTTTATGTTGTTCTCCCTCCTTGGAGATAAGAGTAGAAGAATAATTTCACTTTATTACAATCATTATTATGAACTCCCGAAAATCCTGATAGTAAGAAAGAATCCCTGTAGGAATTGCCACAAAATGTTAAACAGTTCGTTGCATATTGATTTTGAAATGTCTACATGACAACATAATATTAATTAATATGTCCTCCAAACAGAAACAGTTGTCTAATTCTTTCTTCAAGTTGCATAAATTCGCTGCTTTTGTAATCCGTATCTGAACGCCACTGCATATAATTTCTACCTTATAAAAACTGAACGTTATTTATTCTCAATCTCTTTCTTAACTGTCATTTTATAACGTGCTGTTTCAGAGCCTGGTTATCCACATGCAGCAAATTGCTGTCTTTTATATACGTTCTTAACTAATCAACTTCAATTAAATCTTCAGTCCTCTCTCCTGGTAGGTAAATTCAATTTCAGCACTGTTGATTACACCGAATCAATGGATATAATACCTTTATTAAGAACACAATGGCTTTTTACGACTGAGGTACTTAGTTTGATAAACATAATGTTTCGTAGGACAGGGAAGTTATTCCTGTCAGTACCGTCGACAGGATGTAAGCATAGAGGCAGTCTGTCTCACAGCGCGGCTTAATAAGGGCGCTCGTTCAGTCATATTGCGGTAGGCGCCGTCGCTACGTTAACAATTCCTGTTAGCGTAGCAAGTGAGAAGAGAAGTTTTTCCAAGCTTAAACTGATTAAAAGTTATTTGCGAACAACAATGACCCAAGAAGGATTGGTTGGTCTAGTAACTATATCGATAGAGGCGGACATACTTATAATTTAAATTTAGAAGAGCTTCTAAACAGTTTTATTGTGCGATATCCCCGTAGAGCAAACATTTAATTAATATTATTATGTAATCGTTTTGCATGAATGTTTCTCTTGTAATAAAAACGAAATAGCAATTGGAGATATTTCTTATATTTTTATCTTATAATCCATTAGGGGCGATATTTAATTGTTTGCCTCAGGGCGCGATCTAATCTGGCGACGGCTCTGAATCCTGTATTCATAGTCCTGTACGTTCTGTTGAGCGGCTTGTGTGTTTAAAGAGAAAAATCTATTTGAATCCAGATTGTTTATTGACTACTGAAAAGCTTTTAAATTGGCAATATTCTCATTCTAGATGAATTCAAATTCAGGATTTTTCGAACTAAAGGATGCATTTCTTCTTTTATTCCTTGGTTTCTTTCTCTGTTACAGAGTCACTTGATTTTAATGATAAGCTATTTTAGAAGAAAACAAGCAAAATTCCTAGAGAACAATCTGCATATGCAGCTTTAAATTCTGCCTTTTTCATATATGTTTGAGATTTTACTCTCTTAAGTAACGAGAAGAGCATTTATATTTCATGACTGATACAGAAGCGATTCAATCCATTAAGACTTGTGACCTGGAAAACTGCAATGATTGTAGAGGAAACCTTCTATGAATTTGGAAAATGGCAAATAAAGAAAAGCTTTTTAAGTTTGAAGATACGGGGAGTCTTTGTGTATGAGTGATTTTAAGTCCCTTAAGGTGTGTAAAATTATTTAAGACGCTTACTGTGGTTTACCCTTAGGGGAACTGTCGATGGGTCTTCAGGGATATCATGGTTTCTTTCGTGTGATCTCTCATATCTTGCCGGAGTAAGATTTCCCTCAGCCAATAGAGGAAGCGTGGACGTTTTCCACCTCACGTCTTAAAAGTGGGTTATTGTAATGCAATTTTTAAGAACGTGTAAAGAAGAAAACGCTGAAGAAACTTTACGTGTCATGCATACACAGACAGACTTGCATGCTTTAATGCCCTTTAGAAGAATGTAGTTACAATCCTTTCTTCTCTTTCTCTAGCACGTTTGCCTCACACGTGACCTCCCGTCGTGGAATGAAAACTTGATAGTGAATCGCCTTTCAACATTAATCGAGTTAACCAATAGCATTTCGAGAAAACGAGATCACTCATTAATGGCTTTGAACCATACTGATTATTTATCCCCTTTCAGAAACAACCTTCTGCCACCATTTACACAGGCGTATACGATTCTTTCAAAGGGTATTTGGTACGTTGTTTCTTCAGGGAGATGGAAACTCAAAAAAAAAAAAAAACTTTGAAATTCGGGTGAACTGAGGAGTGTACTGTATCATATTGAAATGAATATGATGGGAATAAAACTTTTTTAAAAAGAAAAGTAAGTAAATAAAAAAAAAGAAAGACGAGAAAGAAAAAGAAAGTAGAAGCCAATTGGAATTGTGATATTTCAAGTTTTATTTGAAAAGTTTTTGTAGAGTGTTGTTAATGGTGAAGACATTTTTTAAAATTTTACTAATAATTTTATCACTTTACTGAATGCCATTTTCTTACTTATTCAACCAGTAACATTGTCATCAACAAATTCGACAGTAAACATCGTTTACCAAAGGAACTGAAGTAATGGATCACCAGTTATGCTGTTTCCAAATGATAACACCAAAATATAATTTTGGTGCAATCGTCAATAACATCGCGAACTAGCCAGTTCATCATCAATGAATATGCGATGTTATCGTCATAAACATCACAAACTAGCAAGTTATGTATAAGTATTTTGTTCATACACTGGTTTCCATGAATTCAAGAACAAAGAGAAAAATCGCGGAGGGGGAGAAGATGTAGCTTTATGTAAAAAGTGATGGTGACTACTAATACGTAGCGCTGTCAGAGTTATGTGCAGATGATCCACGACATAAAAGCCGGTGTTTTTTTTCCATTTCGAGATCGAGAAAAACCATTTCGTATTAACAAATTTATTGAACATTGCTTGTTCAACCAATCCTGATTCCAGCCATCGTAAGACTACACTAAATGTTGACCAAAGTCAGGCAGAGGTATTCAGATGGTCGCATGTGAGTTGTTTTCTGGTTCAGAGACTGTGCAACCAATTGCAGTAATCACAATCAGCATCCTGGAGATACAGGGGAGTACGCACTCGGGCTACTGTACGATAGCAATGGGTGACCGATGTCTCGTATTATTTTTTCGCCGAAACAGGAATGGTTGCCCGAATCACATACGATATGGCCTCGCGTCAGCTACAGGAACTATGTTACCTGCTTCAAATGTACGCAAAACCCTCACGATGGTGGTCTGTATGCTATTCCACCGGTAGTCTGCGTGCACCTGTCTCTACGCTACAAGAGAGAAGATTTGAAATGGGCCAGGCTTCGTATCAACCGCAACAAGAACTATGGGAGTTGATATTGTTCACTTACAAGCCCGATTTGTTCTTCTACAAAGCTGTACTAGGCCTGCTGTTATCTGGAGAGAACCGGAGACACGTTACCGTCCCTCTAATATCCGCGAAAGGGACATTTATTGTGGAGATCATGTGATGGTTGCGTCTCGTTGAGCGAACGCAGCGATCTGTATGCTTCCTAGCGGAACCATGAATGCTTCAGCTTACAGAAACGAGGTCCTGGACCCCTATGTTCTTCCGCGTGCGGGTGCGATAGGAGGAACATTTACCCTACAAGATGACAACGTCTTTAATATCTCAATATCTTTAAGAAGAGACTATCGTACGTATGCACTGGTCAGCCAGAAATCCTGACCTTAATCCTATTGAGGTCACTTTATTACAATACGCATGTCGGAGCATGTCTGAGAAGCTCTAGGTAGATGCTGCTCTCTACCCATCCTCCTCAAAACCTTGAAGAAATTAAGGAAAGTTTGCAGGTGTAAAGGTTTCTGTTACCAGCTGAGCTCCTGGATACCATTATAAATAGTATGAAGCATATTTGTGAGCGCTATATTGCTGTGAAGGATGACGAAATTCCTTAGTGAGTCACTTTGACAATCTCATTTTGATCTCTTCTTTCTGACCATTATTTTCATATACTCATTTTTTCTATTTACTAACAATTTTATTGACATTTCTTTCACATCTAGTATCATATTGCTTTTCACCGAATAGCATAAAAATTCATCATGTAATTTTGGAATTATGCTTTTTCTTGTTGTTTCTTAATTTATGGAAAACAGTGTAATTTAGGTGGTAGTCTTCTGCTGGCCATTACAACCTGCTGCGTTATCTCTTGAAGATTATTTGTGTCCTTGCTAGAGAAGCGTCTATCATTGGGAAGCAATTTTACAAATGCCTCAAGAAATGCCTCATTTAACTGCCTATCAATGTAATCAGACTTTAATCTTATAGAATATCTCAGAAATGCTCCAGGCTTTTGTATCAAACAACACGATCCTCAACAAGAGGAGCAACATTTCCCCACTTCTACCAGGCATTCCATATGTTTGTAAATCATCTCCGGGTACTCTCTGACGAACATACTCTTTTGTAACAAATGTTTTCATTTCCCACATTTTTGTGCAAGAAGAATGCGCACACGATGGAAACTATGCTATAGTTTTATTATGAACAGGCAATGATATTCATGAAATTGAACGGTGTTTAGAAGAAGTAGTTGCTGGATGGCTAGAATTACGGTCAAAGAAACTAAGACTGCGAGGCCCTTTTTCTATGGTTATAAATTTCATATACTCTTCTGGTGGTGTTGCCTATTTTGATGGATGAAAAACGGAATTTTCGCTCGGAAACACTGTCATTTCCCTATGAGGTAGAATGAAAGTGCTGAAAATTGTCTGTGCATGACAGACCTTTTTTCGATAATAACATATGTTCGAAGGGTTTGTTTCTAGCATTTTTCAGAAGCCAAGTTTATCAAGAGAATACTGTTTGAATATGGTACTCCATCATGGAGTACCTTGGGCCATATATCTCTGATTGGGTACCAGTGGAGATTGAACTGCCTACTCAGTCTCCAAAAGTTAGATAGGGCTAAATGGCCTCGCCTACTCCCGTATACTGGAATAAAAAGGCGTTAGCTGATTTTTTTTTTTAATTTTAAAATTGCTATACGAATAAGGGTGGGCTAGTAGAGAACTATTCTCAGTTTTCTGATATAAAGGTTTCCTAAGATCACTTGACTTTAGTAGATCTTTAAGGTTTAAGATGATGTTTTTAAGGATTAATTCCAAATTTTATTTCAAGATCAACAAAAGTCAATTTATTATGTTTTATTAGGTTTTTTATAATAAGAATAAATCACGTAGTTGGGTCATACTATTGTTGATAAGTCATAAAACATTCCTGACATCCTGAATGGTTTCAAATCCACCTTATAAACTAATAAATGCATGTTCTTCAGTCGTTAAATCATTATGAGTGAAGTTCACTGGAGAGAGAGAGAGAGAGAGAGTCATGCATTCACAGGATTATGAAATCCATTATGTGAATTATCAATAATCGAACAAGAAAAATCAACAAAGCAATTTTTTTTTGCTATTAACAATAGGGAGCTGTTCGTGATTTCGACTTTACATTTAACATGAAACTCTTATCGAATTAATGAAATAATTCAAACATTGTAGGTTTCTAATTAACTAATGTTTAAATTCCGAAGAGTTCAGAAATTTACTGATATAGGCATTTGTGTGGATTCATATATCTAAGGAAGATTAGAAACTGATTAAGAGTATTTACTTGCTTTTATGTTACAACTAGTGAAACAATCACTTCAGTTAAAGCTACGTTTTCAAACGAACTGGTTCCGCTACTTTTATCCAACGCTGAAGGCGCATTCTTCAGATTGGAGAGGTCGCTGCGAATGGAACTCTTGGTATCTTTCTCGGCTATTTGCTGTAATGCAAAGAATAACTGGAGCGTTCTTGAGTTGTTTCCGCTCTTTGAAGTTTTCTAAGTGAGTCCACTTGAAGACGTTTCTTTGAAATACCGGGAATGCACTTTGTGCTTTTTCGTTACCGAATTACATTCTTGACTACTAAAGAAAATCCTCAAATCTTATGACCCGAAGAAATTCTTAGTATAAGAAACGCAGAAATGTTTTTACAAGACTTGATCTTAACATTGAAAGATTTCAGATTTTTTTAAGAAACCCTTCTTTGACATTTTGATTAGTCTATTGAAGTAGCAGAAATAACCGAGACGGATTAAAAGTAGGTAACATAAACTTAAGACATAAACTTTAAAAAAATTCACTATCAAATAGAATTTAAATCTTAAAATCCACATATTCCTGTATGAAGTCTGTTTTTATGTAATAACGGATTTTTTCCTAGCAGAGAAATGGTGAGGTGGCGGTGAGGAGTTGTATGTGGTAACTACATATGAATATTTATAAACGCTTATTTTAGCTGAAATACTTCTATTTTTTTTTCTTTCTTTGCATTTAACATTATATAGCATGAAATGTTTTCATATAAATGCCGTTAGACTACTGGTTTTTGGGGTTCTGATATTTTACAAATGAGTGTTCGGAAAGACCAAGCAGTTTGCATTTTAAAGTATTTCCAAAATTCTGAAATGCTGCACCCAGGAAATTTCATCACCGCGTCCAAAGAAAATAAACAAGTCTCATCGGACCTCAAGAGCAAGAGGATTGTTTTCATTGTTACTGTAAATACGTTAGGCATCAGAAATTCGTCCCTTCAGACCAATTTGTTATCCAACAGCACTGCTCTTAATGATCATAGGATTTAAAGACAAATGTTCTCCAGAAATGTGGCACACGCAGAATATTTGGAATTTTCAGCACACAGACAATCCCATGTGATCTTATAGTGGAGATTTTCCTCTTCTGAAATATGTTATTTGGATATAAACAATCCTTACTATTAATAAGACGAGACGCCACCTTCCACGTAGAAAACAAGAAAGGTGGCATCTCGTCTTATTAGACCGTGCAGATATTCATGTAAAGTGAATATGCCACGCCAAAATGAAGAAATCAGCTATTAATTATTAGGGAAAACGTTATTAAGAGCAAAATTCTCAAGCAATAAGAAACATATTTTCGAATGGACTTCACTTAACAACTGATCACAAACTGTGAGTCAAATTTCAATATATTTTTTTGGAGTGGTTTATGTACTTTCATTAATTTTCGTTGAGTTATTAGGGGCTTGACTTGCTTGTTTGAATACTAATTATATGCATAACGAACTGTCTGGAGTGTGAATTTCATGAAAACTGAATTATTATACACGCAAGGCGATTAAGATGATTTCGAGTTTCTTGGCCACGAGACAAAAAGACCCAGTTAAAGTTAACTAGAATGCATGTATAATGCATGTCTGCGCTGTTTAAATTTTGCCTTTAAGACTCGTAGTTCTGTTTAAGCCTAAGCAACCTCGGAGAATACTGAGGATTTATATGTAACACTTTTTTCTGCTTTTAAATTCTGTGTGTAAAGCCACGATAGATAGGTTTCTGTACGGTCTTTGTTATTTAAATATTTGGAGTCCCCTCGAGGGATGTCTTTCTCCACTAACTTTGCAGCTTGCCTTCATTGATGAGAGGCCATGTCGAATGTTTTGTTTTCGCTGTACAAGGAGCGAGATCTTTTATAAATGAATAATTGATTTCTTTCAAAATATTCGAAATGTGTTGATAGCGTTTGTGATATATCGATTAATTTGTTTTTATAGAGACGTGTAAACATGTAACTGGTGCACATGTAGGAATGCAGAAAGAAGAAAATTTTGCAATAGTTGAAACACAATCCTTTACAAGAGAAAGGCCAATGGGAAGCCAGATAACAGCATTCGGATGGAGACATCAAAGTAAGATCAGTATAGCCTAAATGGTAATAGTTCAATAAAGTTTTGTATAAATAGGCATTGATCTCATGATTCTCAATTAATGTTCCACTCAGTAAGTGGCATATTAGTGTTAAACGTAAAAGTATTAGTATAAACTTTTAATTATTAGTATAAAACGTAAGGAAAGTCATGAGACCAATGCATATTTATAAATATGGCTGATCTCTAATTTTGGAAGAATACAAAAGAGTGCACTGTAATGTTATATACTAGCATAGTTTAATATGCTGTTTCGCATATATCTTTTTTTACCATTTTCTTATACTGTTTGTGTTTTTATTACGTTAGCCCAACTTTATCTTGTTTCATACACTTTATTCATCAGTTATTGAGACGGTGTTCATAAGAAATATTTGGACTAAATCTGTATTTATTTATTTATTGCTTTTTTTTAACTATATCTAATTTTATTTCAGTATTGAATGGTGATAGTAAGTTGATAGCAGAGACACTATTCACTGAGAAAACCAGACAGGCACTTTATAATATTCGAAAATTCCCAACAACACTTTTGCGCTGCGCTAACATGGAAGATAAATCTAATGTTTATTTTTTTCACCACATGAATAATGAAAGATTAAAATCACGTGTTATTTTAAATGTCTAAATAACGAAACCAGTGTGTGTGTGTGTGTGTGTGTGTGCGCGCGCGCGTGTTTGTGTGTGTGAGAGAGAGAGAGAGAGAAAAGTGTGTGTAATGGGGGGAGGCTCGTCACTCTTTAGTAAGGAGAGGTTGGGTTTACTTCTCCCCATGGTGAACCAGGCAGTCTCGGGAAAGCATATATCTTCTCGTATGAATGAATGAAGAACATCATAGTGATCTGTAATTTAAATAATTAAACTGGATTCTTCACATTATTTCCATTTATTACAATGATCTGTATGTCTCATAAATGTATATTAAATAAGCATACATGTTGATTAATCTTAAAGGTAAACGTATGAATTCGAGAAAATGTTAAGTTACTTACTACTTTCAAAATGGGGATAAACTAATCTGCCAGAGATTTCGATTTGTGATTGCTTGTCCAGATCAAACTGCATCTTTGTACCACTTCTAGATGTCCTACTTATCTCTCATAATGTCTTTAAATGGAAGGATGTGCAGTGAAACACTACGGGTAAGATTACCAGACATTGACGCACATCCACATTAATACAGGCACACGTTTGAGTGCATTCTCGTCCCTATTGCATAATTAATGCTCAATTTGACCTCTGTGTGATACGATTAGAGTACCTATTGTCTTTCTCGAGCCACCGTAGTTCAATTGGTTTCGAAGGAGCACTTTGGATAGATCTATGTTGGAATCCTGTCTATGACGAAAGGAACTTTTATCAAGGCTTTTTATTAAATTATGAGTTACCCGGTCTCATATTGAAGTGAAGGATTTTTCCCGGACACTAGATTTATCGTCTCTTAAAACAGGCAACGACCACGAGAACACACACACACACACACACACACACACACACACACACACACACACACACACACACACACACACACACACACACACACACACACACACACACACACACACACACACACACACACACACACACATCAAAAGGAATAAAATACTCGTCATTACGGGACGCAAATCCGCACGTAGTCCGTGTCAGACGAACACGAAATGGATGGCTCTATTTATCAAACAATTACAAGTAGTTCATAATTATGGGATGCACCGCTAACATCTGTGCTCTGTAACTGCTTTCGGTTTGAATTGCACTCTGGAGATGGAAGTTTGTGACTGTTTAGATAATAGGCAAATTTTAGTTTTCCATGTAAAACCACTAAACTTTATTTATGGAATGACGTAGCCAATTCATATATCAGTTTCCTGAATTATCTTACTTTAGTTCCTATCCGTTTCCAGTAGGATTTCCGGGTTATATCTCCCTAAGTCCAGGCATGGAACTAGGATACTACAGGATGGAGTCAAAAAATTCATACTATAGTGAGGGAGGAATTATCATGAAGCATGTGAAGAGCTTGTAAATTTTATATATTGGAAATTAACAATTACAGTGGAAAGTCAACATTTTCAATACATCAGTTAATGGCTGGAAAACTGAAACCAACCAGCAGAATCAATGTAAATCCATTGCAGTAGAGACTATTCAAACGATACAGGTGACTTTCTAGGAAGCGTTCTTATATAAAGGAAATATCCAAAAGCTTCACGTTAAATTTGAACTTAAACAACCTGTAGAGTATGGTTTCGACGGTGATAATCAAAGGACTTGTTCAGACAAAAAAAACTCTGTGGAAGCTGGAAGAGTATACGTCATTTCAGAGTAATGAATCTCTTCGTAGTTTATTTTCATCGGATGAAAGAGCGTGGATCTGCAGCCAGCCAAGAAGCAGCTGCGTGTAAACATGCGTTGTCCGAAATGCAATGTATATGGTGATGGAGAAATTGATAGCGTGAGATGGTTATCGTGGTATTGAATTGGTTTACTGATATATTATCACTTTGCGATGAACCTTTTTTTTTTTTTTACTGAGCTTCTGAAATTCATGTAGGACCAAAAGTGGTACAGTATGGCACTCACCCAGATCTTAGTATCGTAGATTTATACTTAATAAATCTACTTTTCGTTGATGTGAGGAGTGTGAAGATAATAATGCGCTGTCCAACTCGAACGCTTGAAGGATGAAGTAAGATTGGGGTCTGGTAAATTCTGTTAAACACCTAGCACAAAAATTATATTAAAGCAACCGATATAACCAGTTGCATTAATATAATGTTTGGTCTAGGTGTTTATCAGAAATTTACAGATCCCCTCATATAACTGCGTATGCGAGAAAGAAATCTATCGCGAAGACAATATCTCTTAGAGAACGCAAGAGAATCCTTTCCGAAGAATAGAGATTAATTTTCTTTAAAGCTTATCAGACATATATGAGTAGATTATCGTTTTTATGTGAATCCCATAAAAAAAGATGTAAACTTATTATATATTGGTACTATAGACTGACTAAGGATTGCATAATGTGGAGACGCTAGAAATCAAACATTAAAAATTTGTCAACCCATTTCAGGCTTCCAGAAAAAAACATCAATGCCCACTCTGGAACTCGAACTCACATCTTGTTAGTATCCATTCATTCCCACGAAATTCGAACTGCAGCCTGTTGGTTGCTGAGCCTGGATACGCTAACCACTCAGACAACTGGATCGGCAATACAGAATGACTGATGGAAAACCAGTGAGTAGATTCGATGGATTTCGTTCAAGCATTTTTTATAAATATAAACTGACCTCACAGAAATTATTAGGTCTTTTTTTTCTAATCCCTAGTCTGAAACCGAATTTCATTTTATTAAAGACTAAAGCATGAATATACATCATTCGATTTCTCTACATTTTGAATTTTAGTTCATAAGTCTACCGTTTTAAAAATCGCAGAAGAGTTTTCAAGCGAAAAGAGAAGTTTGTGAGTGTTTTCTTTTAGTCTGAATGAATGGCAGCTGATCACCACATACATTAACATTAAACTCTCAACTTTTAAAATCAGAGGTAATTTTGAAAAAAAAGTTCTAGTTACGCTAATATAATCACGTCTTATTGCTGTATGTTAAGTTGACTTTTTCAATGTCAAATGATAAAATATCATTATCCATGTAACTATCTGTGTGTGTGTGTGGGGGGGAGGGTTGTGTCATTAGATACCACTCCGATGACCTTTGTTAGTTAATTGACCATCAAAGGTTAAAATGACACGAGAATCTAGTCAGCTCGAAAAGTACTTACTCTCCCACAGAGAATTTGAACAGGAATTACCAGCCTGCACTGCACTCCATTATCCATATGGCCAATGGTGAAACAGCGAGATACTCCGTTTCTCATAATATCATCGGGATATCTTAAAAGAATATCAGTAGTTCTTCGCCGGAAGTATTGATTTCGTCGCACACTTCTCACTGACAGGTGAATGCTTTGAAGAAGTTTCTTTCATCTATCGTCACAAATGTACTTCCGGGATCGTCCATTACTTGTAAACTACACCATCTCGACTGCCAATTCACTTTATCAAAGTTAGAACCAAACTGTGGCACTTTATCTTTGAAAGAACTGAATTCTAAAAGCACTCAAAGGCCGGTCTTCGAGCACAAACATCTTACAATTTGTTATAATAGGCCACCAAAGTTCATCAAGAATATCTACTAGCGGAGGTTTTATTTCGCAGAAGGATTTCGTATATAATTCCCTGCTAAAACTCCTCAAAGATTTGCAGAAAATGAAATATAAGGCTGAGAAAGCATGTGAAATACCATTTAAGTATTTTATTTGAACGGATTTTTATATTAGTAATGCTGCTATAATTTGATAATCAAAGCATCTTCGCTGTCATCTGGATATCGAACTGGAAAGACCGCATGATAATATTATTGCCAACATACGTGCATTGTACCAACAATATATTATATGCAGGAAATCAAATGATTGATTGCAGTATTCATATGATAACCAAATTCCTATGATTACTACAAAACAATAAAGAGTGTTAAAGAAATTTGAGCTGAAGATAGTAGAAACTGAATGTATCTACTATCCTCAGCGTGAGATCACTACCCTGATTATTATGGGCATTAAGTAGCTTGAAAAGCGATAAAAGTAATACGTTTTGTTTCTGAAGCAAAGTTTGTTGATAATCTAACACTTACATAACTGCGATACTAATGCATAAGAAGTTTATAACTCGTCATTTACCGATGAAGAGTTACAGTTTAGCGTAAATCGGCTACATCATAAGCTATCTTACTGTAGTATTCATGTCAGAGACTTTCAAAAGAGTAAAAACATATTTCAGTCTGCTTAAATAAATGAAACAATTGGGATAACAGTTTCGATGTGTACTACTTCTAGGTTACAAACCTTTTATGTTATCAGTTAAGTAAAGATATTCTTCACTAGTTAAGAATGGGAAAGTATGAAAGTGATTGGAGGAGGGCGGAGTTGAATATGTGGAATTATTGGGATTGTTGTTTTGTTTTTCGGTGTTATGTATTTTAGATTACTTACAGATAATTTTAATACGTGGAAAAGAACTTAATATATTTTTTCAACGAATAAATACAAGGAATATTTCAAATTATAACTAATGAAAATAACTTTCCAGTTGAGGAAATCAAACTTCCTTCCATAAGCAACTTCAATGCTTTTTTAATATCCTGCCTGATATAAATCAAACTTAGAAGTTTATATAGTTAGACATCTCTCTGCAGAGAAAGTATTTTGGAAATTGTCTTGAAAATATTCAGTTTTAAATAATTCTCATCCGAAATTCAGCAGTACTTTTTTTTAATGTGAAAACCAGCTTAGAACGAGATCTAGGCAAACTTAGGCCACTGAATTTGTTATAATATTTGCTAATGAATTTTCTTCATATATATCTGCTATTTTAATATAGAAAATGTCGTTCTGCGGTTTGCTCTTGAACACTCAACAGTAGAAAAATCTTAATACGTAATATTTTGAAAAACTAAGAGAGTCATTTTCAAAGCTCTACGCACGTTATACTGTTTGCTAAACCAACATTTATTTTAAAAAATATACTTACAAACCTTTAATATAACCTCTTTTCTGCCTTATCACAACACTTACATGAACGTTGGACCGCGGTCCAACGTTTGTATAAGCCTTATATTTCAGCAGAAATATCGTCATGAAAGTGTTTTGCACAGAGTGGTTCTTTGAACTAAGGAACAGGTAGAACTCGAATGGCTCACTCATGTCAGAGCGGCACCAGGATGATGGTTGTAAGAAAGCATATATGCTATCCATACTTGCCATAAGATCAGATACTGCAAGTGAAACATGTTGGGTCTCACTGTCATGCGAAACGCTTGACAGTGAGTTTCGCAGTTTGCCCTAAGTTAGATACTTCCTCTATTTTGAAGACTCATTTCGCAGAAGAAACGACATTTTTACTCAGTATATGACTAGCTACTGACATGAAGGCGGAAACTAATACAACATTATACAACCATTACAAACTATTACACTGGCCAGGTAAGTCCACTGTGCTGAAACTTTACATTTTTTAATAAGTTGAAATCCGTAAATTAAATACGACTTAACTGTTATTAAAATGAATTTTTAACACCATTTATTAATAAATCATTCACTAGAATTATATTCTATAATTGCATTCACAGCATATAAATCACAGCATATAAAAGTATAAAATCAGGAATATAAAATCTATTCCAACCTTTGTTTGTGTGGAGATCAAAAATTACAATGTTCAAGGTGAGCGAAGTATTTCTTCAGTTATTTGTACTTTGCTAAACCAACATTTATTTTTAAAAATATACTTACAAGCCTTTAATATAACCTCTTTTCTGCCTTATCACAACACTTACATGAACGTTTTTATAATATTTTATTTAAGAGATTTTATTTAAGATATTGCCAAAAGGGAATCCAAATTTACACTTACTATCCAGAAATGAACAACAAAATGTCCCAGTATCCAATTACAGTATGTTTGCAGTGATAGTTATTAATCTCCTATGACTAAATGTCTTACATATGTATCCATGCCAACATACATCGCGTTATGCGGTAGGTGTATCTCTATTGTTAGCTGCATATTTCACATAGAGAACATTAATTTTTTATTGGTAAGTCAGAATTCATTTCTGCTACTGCTATCTGATTATACGAGACCTTTGTTATGACTATCATCCTATCGCATAAACAGCTGATCCACATGAAACAAATGTCGAGATTGTAAGGCAGAGTTCTGATTATTTCAAATCAGAAATCCTCAGTAAGAAAAGGAGGAAATTGAAGCACAGAGAGGGTATCCAAACCGCAAAAACATTTGTTGTGAGATGAGCGTTCGTCCTCTGAAGAATACATGTTTTCATATTTGAAAACAAAATACTCTTGTTTTGTTAATCTCTCTCTCTCTTTGTATCACAGAACAGCAGTTCGTTTGTTGACGCTAGCTGTTTCTAGGATTCGAGTTATTTTCTTCCAGAGGGTATTAAAAGATGCAAGCAATAAGAAAGTTTTTGCATAGTCGTGATCCACTTTGAGTATGTATTTCATTCTGTTGCTACCACGATTTTCAAGGATAGAAATATTTTATTATTGTAGTTATTCCTTTAAAAATAACCACAAAACATTTCTAGGCCGCCCACAAAAACGTAATAACTGCGCATTTTTTTTATTTATTTGATTAAAGTACATTTTAGTAAGGAAAAAGTTTATTTAAACTGATATGTTGAAAAATCAAAACTAACCGATGAAAGTAAATGACCTGTAAAGATGATCAATGTGCATGCTTCCATAGTGACCCGTCTATGTCATCTCTGGCTTTAGCTATTAATATTGGGATGTTCATGCAATAGATGTGCTCACTATATGTCCACTTTTGCTAATAAAAGTTCAAATTGATCATATTCAATCTTGTTTAGTCAAATTAATTTTCTGAACTTCAATCTACACTACATAAAGCGCAATTAAATTGCACATTATCCAATTTACTGAGACCGCGTGACTATAAAAACTTCCTGCACTTCTTTCCCATCATCCAGTGACTTCAAATTGCGTAGAATTTATTTTATTTAGCTACACGGGATGATAGCAACATGTTCTTTACTTTGAATGTCTTACAGAGAAAACGTTTTGCAATCGGATGGGTGAACGCAACAAACTTGAAACGTGAGAAATGAAAACGAAACTCATTAAGAAGCCTTAATAAATGATTCAGCAAATGTCAAAATATGCAGATCGACTAAATATGTTATTATAATCATGTACTCCGGTCTAAGTGTTTATAGATATCCATAAGAGCAGGGGCTAAGAGTAATGGTATTAGTTTTATTGTTACGCCATAAATGTGAAACCGGCCTCCGTAAGTGGAATTGTATGAGAAATGTTGCCCTGTTTGTTCAATAGTTTAAATAGTTTCGTAATGTAAGAATTAAGTTAAGTAACACCAAGTTCTAGCTCAAGTGTTCGTTGAATATTTTTAAATTAATTTAAATTAAAGCTTAAATAAGAAGGTGCAACTTGACTCCAAAAATGCTATGAGATTAGAGGAAATAATAGATGGGCATCAGGCTTGCGGTGGCCACGATGTGACAGAATTGCCACGGTGTTCGTATTTCTAGACTTTATGATTTTTTATTAATATTTATCAGAACTTCATACATCTTTTCTTTTCATTCATTTGATGATTGCTTTTGAATATGCAAATCAGGACAGTTGAATAGGACTGGTACGCGATAGTATATGGTGCGAGGCTACCATGCATTTTCTTGTGCATACCGTGGGGCGATATGGAACCTCTGTAAATTACCTCATTGAAAACACAGTGAACTTAGCTTACGCCTTGAAAAGAAAAAAAAAAGCAAATATCAACTTTAACATTTTAACTATTTCAAGAAATAATCACATCAGGAACTCGCATATACTCTTTCAGTGATTCAACTGTTAGGCAATAATCTATACAAATCTGTTCGAGTTCAGTTTGTAATGAGAAACAGAAACCGGAACTTCTGTCTCCTTAGAGATCTTTCTTGTTGGAAGGAAAGAATGCTAACAGATCTTTCGGTGATTTATTTCTGCCGTTTCTCTTTTATATATTTATTTTACAGCAGCACAGCTATTTATTTTGGTCAGTATTCGATTGGCAACCCAGACAACGAGTGGAAAGTGATGGCGCACTTCATTTTTCACTCCGTAGCGAGATTAATGACCTCTTATGGACCCAAGAAACACGACAGCACTTTCAGCTCTTTCTCTCCATTTTTCAAATTGCAACGTCTTGTTAGAACCCACTCCTGACACTTGAATCGTTCGAAAGTAATACTGTAATATCCCTTCTTCGTGCTGCATTCCAGAACCGCATTTGTCTATGCTGTGTGGGTGCGATAGCTCGTGCTCACTAATGACGGCAAACGAAGTCTCGAAAAACGTCCTACAAATCGCTTGAGAATTTTGTTTTTCAGTGCAATGAAATGTAAGAAGATTAAATCAATCTGATCTTTTAATCAATCTTCTCGATTAGAAATTATAAATAAAGACTAGAAACGTTTGAATAAAAACTCATCTCAAAAATGCCTTCAGGACTGAAGATCACAAGCTGATGAGAAATATTTCTCAGGGGAAGATTTTTTTTTTCTGAGAAGTATTATTCTTTTATGTCTTGTTTAATTTAATCTAGAGTAGCAACTCTCAATTAGTTAGACAAAAACATTTATTTCCTTACTGATTACATGTATGCTTGAAGAAATGAGAAATAAACAAAAATCCTTTGAATAAGTGAAAGAGAAATGAAAGTCAATTGAAGGAGAAATTCATTTGGGGAATTTATTATTGGAAGAGCTTAGTGGCACTGAACTGAATAATATAAACAGATCAATATATTAAAGGAAAATAATTTAGTTTTAACTTACGTCAAATAATTTAAGAAAAGAATTATTAAAATGATGTTTGTCCATTTTTCCTGATGAAACTGACGTCGAGATGTCTAGATCTATTTTAATCTAGCATCCGTAGCTTACGCGATATCGCGATGTCCTTTGGTTTGGAAAAGCTTCATTCGAATACCATCCACGAAGCACTTTTATTAAATGTCTTCGTATCACAAATCATTTCATATCACTCACTTCATATCAGAATATAATCAGCTTTATAAGAAGTGAAAAAAGTGTTTTTTTTTTCTTCTTGAGAAACTCGGATTTTCCATCCAGCAATATTTGCTTCAGCCATAATTTTAAACAACGATTCTCAACTGTTACTCAATGATATTTTAATCATCTGAAATACTTTTTCATGAAATTTCTATATTAATTTCTATCAATTTCCTCGTATTTGAAGAATGACTACTGTTACTCTCCTACGCTTTATAACTGTGACTGAAAGCCATACCTGTATAAATCTGATTGCTATAATATATCAAAATATCAATAGTTCAATGATTTAATATTAATTCATTAACATCATTGCCTTCCAAAAGTGAAAACTTTTTTTTTCTTTTCTTGGTTAAGATTATAAAGTGACATTTACTGACACAATAGACGCATTTCGCTATTTTTCATATTGTTGAATGGAAATCGCTTTCATAATCTACTACGGAATGTTTTATTGATCTCATGCACTCTAATCCTTATTCTGTCTTATTATACCATTCTTTCGTCCGTAGAACGCCTGGACAAAATCCGCCCGGGGAAATAAAGCAATGATCACCAATTATACAACAACCGATTAATGATAGGAGGGAGAGAGAGAGGAAGAGAGAGAGAGAGAGAGAGAGATTATCCTAAAATCCAGTAGACCAAACTACATAACCTTATTTGGCAACAGACCTGGTGACAGCTATAATGAAGATATATGTGTAGAAATTCCTTGAAATGCATGGAAAAGAATAATGTCTATTAAATAGCGCTGATATGTTATTTCCTTATAAGCGACTAATCTGTATATTGTATTGTAATAGTCGCAAAGGAATGCTGCTGGTCTAGTTTATTGATGCAACTAAACTAGGGATTACACAAATCTTTCGCTTTAGGGTATTCTTCACTTGGGTCAAGATAAAGATATGTTGCCAGTAAAAGACTTTCTTTAAGAAATAACCTTCATTTAATTTTGTTTTCAATTATGGTTGTAATACCCAATGTAGATAGCTGGCTGCCGAGAGTAATATATATCTCTTTTTTTCTGGACGCCATGATCAGTGTCACAGTATAATTACAATAATACGGAGAACGTTGTATTATGCTAATTTCATGTATATAGTGTTCGTTTTAGTATTAGTCCGAGATTTACTACTCATTATCATAAAGTTTTACTTTGAAAATAAAACTCAAACTATAAAATACACTATCTGATCAAACGTATCCGGACATCCATCTGTAATTCGTAAACTGACGTCTAGATATCACTACGACCTCACTTACCGGTACAAAAGGAGGCACAGAGCTGTGTGTCTTTCAGTGATAAGAAGTACGAGCAGAATCGGTAGTTCAAGAGAGCTCGGCGACTTCGAAGGCGGACTAGTTATTGGTTGCCACATCAGTAAAAAATCTGTCAGAGACGTTTCAACCCTCTGCAAGTTGCCCAAGTCAACAGTTGGAGACGTGATTGTGAAGTGGAAGCGGGAAGGCACAACCACAACAAAACCAAGGTCAGGTAGGCAGCGTTTAATGACAGACAGGGACCGTCGAGCGTTAAGAAGGTGGTTCATGGAAATCACCAGATATCGAGTGAAACAATCACAACGGAGTGATTCACAACCTCAGTGCTACTAACTGTCCAGCCAACACCATGACTGTGCGTCGAGAGTTAAGAAGAATTGGGTTCTGTGGTTGAGTAGCTGCCTAGAAACCAAACATTTCTCCTGTGAAAGCTAAGCGCCGCCTGCAGTGGTGTAAAGTGCGAAGCCACTGGACAGTGGACAACTGGAAACGTGTGATTTGGAGTAATGAATCACGCTTTACCATGCGGTAGTCTGATGGAAGTGTCTAGGTGTGGCGAATGCCTGGAGAACGATTCATGTAAGCCTGTGTAGTGTAGTACCCACAGTGAGATTTGGAGGAGGTGGCGTTACATGGTGTGGGGAGTGTTTTTCATGAAATAGGCTTCACGCTATACAGAAATTTAAATGCGGAAGGGTACAAGGACATTTTGACCCGTTGCATACCGTCTACGGTAGAAGATCAATTCGATGATGACTATTATCTGTATCAGCATGACAATGCTACACGCCATAAAGCAAGGTCTGTGAGGGAATGGCTTACGGACAATAACATTCCAGAAATGGACTGTCCCGCCCAGAGCCCTGACGTGAATCCCATAGAACAACTTTGGGATGAATTAGAATGACGACTTCGCTCCAGACCCCAACGACCCACATCACGAACTGCTCTGGCTACAGCTCTTCAGGAAGAATGGGCTGCCTTTCCTCCGCAGATGTTCCGACACCTGGTAGAAAGTCTTCCGGGCAGAGTTAGAGCTGACATAGAAGCAAAGGGGGACCCGCTCCCTATTAATGTCCACTACTGGAAAGTGTGTCATAGGGAAAGTCTGATTACAGTTTCGAGTAGGTGTCCAGATACTTTTGATCAGATAGTGTATAACGGTGTTTCATTCTGTGCATAGAAGTATAACATATTTTATACTGTCATGCGCATATAATTATCTGCATATCCTATTGCATTCTTGCAGTACTTCCAGAATCATTTTCGTATGAGCAAAATAGAGAACTTAACTTACTTCTCTGTCAATACGTCAAGTTGGCGAGTTTTTAGTAAAAATAACAGTTGTTTTTTTCGTATCAAAATGGAAATTGTGAAATGAAATGAAGAGCGAATGACCGCCCACTACAGAAGGATCTATCATAAGTCTTGTTTCTGTTAAAAGTTTTGAGTGTTTTTATCTCGTTTACTGATTGCTAGTAATAAATCAGTTCATATCCTTTCATTTTTACTTTTTTATATCATATGAAATCAAAAGGTCTTAGACGGATTCCAATTTTCATTCAATAGCAGCTCGTGATGATCCTCTTTGACGATGTTTTCGTTTAATTTTTAATGAGGGTGCACGGCCACATTCGAAGAAAACGTTGCGCAAAAATCGAATGTAGTTTGACAACAATAAACTCCTGAATCAATTCATTTCATTTACATTTTGCTGTTTACTCTTGAAATGAGTAATTTCTGAGTGTGCATGTGTTTTCTCCACACGCACGCACACACATACACACATGCTTATTTTACTGGTCTTTTCTCGACTCTGTTGAGAAAATAACACTTAACCGAAGCAGAAGTTTCTATTTGAAGAAATTTCATTTTGAAAAAATTTAACTTCTTGTAGAATATATTTCAACTAAACCTAATGAAAACCTGCATTAAGTATTCCAAAAGAACACACACGGTTTATAAAAAGGGCATCTTATCTCGGTATAATGACTTTTGCAACCATCAAATCATTATCAGAAATTAATGGAGAACAAAGATTGCCTCCTTAATTTCCAAGATGTAAGGTGAGGTGACTTCCTACCTTCCAACATCAGTGATTTTATTCGACCAAAGTTTTAAGAGTCATTTCTTGGATCATTAGCAAATACTTTGTCTTCAAACTCTGTTCTTAATGTGGAATTAATATCCCATCAGCCGTCATGCTACAGCCTTCGAGCAATCAAATATTTCTTCATGATCCAAAAGATACTTCTTCCTTCCTTCCTTTCCATCATTTAACCTTCGCCTCTCAAAAGATTGATGATCAAAGATGTGTATTAATAATAGTCAACCCAGTCTGAAAATAAACTGAAATGATCCTCCACGTATATCAATATTATTTTTAAAATAAATATATTGGAATATCTAATTTGCCTTTTGCCATATAATATAATATAAAGATTGCAATATAATGTTGTTTTATTCATAAAATTTGCTTCATCATGAAAAATAAAATTTTACTGGAATTTTTGGGCACCAAAAAACATGTATAACATCTAATGCATAAACTTTCATATGTTCTAATTTTCTTGAAGAAAGTATTCTGTTACCTTGCTTTCTGACTTCAAAATACGGAAAACATTTTTACTGTCCCTGGTTTGTTTATTGAGAAATACTTCGAATGATAAAAGCAACAGCTATTTAACAAAACCTGGAATAAAATTTCAAGTTTTGAAATTAATTCAGCTGTGAAGAACATTTATTAGGTAGTTAACGCCTGATTTCTCGGCTAATAATAATTCAACTGTTCTGCCATAGTTCAATTCGAACCCGTTTGTTGGCGAGTGGACAAGCGAACCATTCTGCCAGGTAAGGCGGAAAATCAGAATTAAAGAACGTTGCGAACTTCAGTTGTCATGGTTACTTACAGGTTACTTACTTCAGTTACTTTTATATTTTATATTGAGGCTGGAGACACAGCGCATTATCTCGCTGTAGCAACTAATTTGTTAACTATAAAACACAGTCGAATGAGTTTGAATTAGCTATAATGTGGAACGCTTTCAGCAGATTGTAGAGTATGTGAACAAATAACACCGTCATTTTGAGGGATATGTCGATATCACTTTCGCTTTTAGTTAGGTGCATGACTTCTAAGCTGATCACTGAGTATATGAGTAGTGACGTATGCAAAAATTTAGTAAAGTTTGATTGAAATGGTATGACTGGATTTTTGACATGTTTAAAAGTAACACTGTTCACACTTTATCCAAAGATGCTACTAACAAAAAATACAAACATTTAACATAACAAATATATAGCCATAATAAGCGATAAAGAACGTGGCGCATCGTTCTCTTGGTTTTGTTAAATGGATAGGCTCCTTCCTCTTCAGCCTACAAAAGATGAGTTCTAATTCCGCTGTGAATGTTTATGGGTGCCTTTATGTGTTAGACTTTATGTGTTCGTCTACCGATGTGCGACTACTGTCCCGCTTATTGGATGCTTGAAAGTGGCATGAAAAGGTTTATGATTGAATAGTCAGGAACCCATATTAACTGATCCTTATCCCATCCATGATAATACTGCCCCCAATATATGTTACGACATCATCGTTTGTAGATTCACATTAAAAAAAAAAGGCAAAGCGGTGCATTTCTCTCAGGGACAGAAAATCAAATTTCAAGGATCTACGCGATTCCATTAATACGTATATATTGAAAAAACATTTTTATGAATTTGTCAGACTTTTTAAGATGGACTAAAAATAGGCAGTTCTTATCAAGCTTCCCGAATAGGTACTTTTTTTTAAATTATAACATATTTCCAATACTTACTAATGCTGAAAGATCTGTGTAGGTGGGGTATATTTGCTGATTTCAACTCCTATTTTAGAAATTCGAAAACTTCTTTATTAAGAAGAACTAAGAATTCAGGAAGTTTTTAGAGCCATTACAAGAAAGAAACTGTCATCCATTTAGAAACTCGTTGTCCTTTGAGCCTCCTACAGAATGGTTTCAGGTACTGTTATGACAGGTGACGACATCATAAAATATATCATCGGTTCATGACATGTCAAGAAGGGATGTTTCATTCACCTCTGCAGTGTACATTGCTATATAATAGCCCCACTTTGATAAGATAAGCTGTTTTCTTTTAAATTAAAAACCTGAATAGCAGCTATATATGTATTTGCTTTTCTATGCACTTTAGTGTTTTGAGTTTTGATGAATGTTTCTATTTTAATGTAGTGAACATTATTTTAATAAATTAAATAATAATCCAAAATTCTGAAATGTTTGCAATCTTAGTAATAAAATCCGTGTATTGGATTTTATCACTAAGGGATATACTGATGTAATTTTTAAAATGACTAATGGTTCAGTTCAATTAAATATTTAACGTTAACAGGATTCTTTTTATGAATTAAATAAACAACTATATGAAACTAGAGATAAATCTCTCTATATACTTATTTTGACACGCCTGAGATAATTTACAAATCAAAACAACTGTAAAAATCAGGAAATAACGAAACAAGAAAGAAAACTAACTTAATAAATAGATAAATTTCTAGATTCATTTGTTCGGATTCGAAGCACATAAGATAGATGCTTCTAATATTACTCTGAAGACTTGCAATAGCATAGTTTGTTCTAAGAGGAATAAACCTATTTTCCTAAATTTTCAGGGGCGAATTCTCAATGCTTGCTATGTGTGCTGCGCAAGCTTATTACTTGAGAAAGAAGTAATATTTATTTGTTAATAAATGCATGCATTTTTAAGCACGCCATTTAGGCTTTTATTTTTGTAGACAGAAGACGTCTTAAGCTTGTGCGGCAATAATTGAGCTTCGCGTTGTGTATCGAAGGCCGATGCTTGCTCGTCTAGTCAAAGCTACCTTGGCTTGCTCGGTTGTCGGAGCTTCCTGATCCTCTCTGCAGCACTGTGATTTCATGCGCGCGCATAGCCATTTCCGCTCCCTTCACGTCGTCTTAAACACAGGCCATATGCAGTCAAAGTAGCTCTAGCCAGTGAGCTTCAGCCAGCCTTTACAAGTTTACATGTTGCTTGGGAAAACTAAGTTACAACCAACATTTTCTGACGATGTTATTGACCAGTTCATAAAGAAGAACCGTAGGGTAGAATTTGTATTCGAGTAGCTAAATTGAAAAAGATAGAATATCATTTGTAAAATAAATGTTGTGTTTGTACGATTAAATGTGCATAAATTTCTAAATATATTGTTTTAAATGGTCAGTAATTCATTATTCCGTTAATCATACTTCAATCACACCTCTCACTCCCTGAATGATGACAAGAGCAAGCGTGAATTTCAAGACCAGCATTCGCCCCTGCACGGTTTTCCATGAAGCGTATATTACTGTAAACAGTTTATGTCATGCGATAGTTTGTTGTTAATGGTACACAAACCACTCTATCTTCCGTGCTTAAATCCAACCTTCCTAACAGAGTCCCGTTGGGAATAATCTGCAGCGTCACATCTCGCTCACGAGACAGTTGGCGATAGGACATCGTGGCATTTTGTCTTGCTATTAGACATATAGAAGTCTGTTTTGGTTGACGTAATATTCAGGTGACCTTGGCCAGCTCTTCATGCAGAGGTTCCTGAAACTGTCTACAGTGCTGCGACAACACTTCATGATACATTAAGCCAACGCGCCTCTTTCACCTGTGACCCAGGGTTCAATTATTTTAATAACAGCCATTTCATAGAATCGTCTAAACGATGAAGGTATACGTGCTTAATATATCAAATATTCGCCTTCTAAGACGGTATTAAAATAAAATATGAATTAAAAACATTTTGTTCTGTTGATTTTGTCAACAAGCGAATTAATTTTTACTTACACCTTTCTTTCGGGTCATAGTTGTGCGAATAGTCACCAGCGAATGACTTTCTTAGCCTGTGGCACTCTAATGAGGAGCTTTCAGGATACTGCTTTAGGTGTGACTGTCACAAGCAATACAAGCCTAAATCAAAAGTATTGCAGCATCATACGCAATGCATTTTTGTGCAGCCCACGAAATGCGCTTTATCCATATCATCATTTTCCATACGGTTCAGTCGCTGGATGGCAAAAAAAATTATGCCAATATGTGAAGCCAGAGATTTCCAGTAAAGCAAAAAAGTTGATATAATTTTAAATGCACGTATTCAAGAGAGTCTTCATCTTTTCTCTAATTTTACCAGTCTCCGATTTCAGTCACATGAAAAGATATTTCAAATGAGAGAAACAGTTGCAAGATACGTTGCGCTTGTTTGTATATCAAATTTTACAAAGAAATATTTGCTTTCGAATAAGAAGAAAATACTTCTTCCTTTCCAAGAGAGAATTTCTTTCACAAACATTTGTTCTTTATTAGGAAAACATTGTGGGATGCAATCTTTGAAAGTGCACTGCGTGGGAGTTTACATTTGCAATTTCCAGTTCTGTCTTTCTTTCTTCCACAAGAAAACTCTAAAAATAATCTAAAAAGAAACATTTCCGACTTGCCGTTCAGAAGATAAAATAGTAGTGTGAGCTCTTTCCTCGCTTTCATAAAAAAAGTAAGACTTCTCGTATCATTTGCTTTGCGCTGTTTTTTTTTCTTTCTAATATTCGGTAAACGAGCAATAAAAGGCTCTTCAAGAATTGCTTAAGTAGTAAGTTCTTGGCACTGGAAAGAAAGGTCTCACTTTACAAGAGGAAATTAGTGTCAGATCTCTTTTCTCAGTTACATATCGAACGGTCTCTAAACATGAGTTGAATCTCGTTGAATGAGCTAGAAAAAAGGGATTTCCAGTGATTATTTTTATGGATGCTCCATGCAATAGCACCATATTGCAGTTCTTGCAGTCACTCCATTTCATTCATGGACAGTCAGTCACGAAATCCAAACATTATGGCTCAGTTTGTGAATCGCGTTTTGAATAACTTATGCTACTGTTCACGTAATAATTCTCTCACCTTGCTATCAGTACCGCCACAGGCACTTAAATATATTTATAGGACTGCATTCACTATATGGTTTTTTTCCCTGCGTTATATCCTACGAAGGCACCGCAGTACCCAGTTAATGCGACTTCTTTAAATGTGCCGGACAATCATAGAAGCATTACCAACATTACCAAATAACTTATTCGGTAATCTTGCTCAGTGTTTAAATTCGTTTATTCCTAGTTGGTAAAAGCGGAAAATGGATAAAATATATTTTAACACAACGGAAACATCACATAGCAGTGACAGTTACTCACATACTTAGAATAGAATTCATTCTGAGGAGTTTGCAAATCATGTCGTTTGCATTGGTATTTGTGTTATCTTCACAATCACAAAATAAAGCCTTTTAACATGTATCCATATGGCTTAGAGCTTCTGTATTATTATTGTTATTATTTTTATTATTAATTTGAACAAATAACTCCAACACTTTGAAACTCGTGAACATAATATTCGACACAGGCATTATTCCACAACAACTAAAAACTGCAGTAATTATGCCAATATACAAACACGGCAAAAGAAACGATATTCAGAACTACAGACCGATAGCTACCCTACCAGTCATCTCAAAAATTCTATAAAAAATAACACACACCAGACTACAAAACTATTTACAGAAGTACAACATCATCTCACAAAACCAATAGCTTTCAGAAAAAAAAAGCACCATTACTTTATTAGAAGACATCGCCGACACATTAAACAAAGCTCTCGACAAAAACAGGTACGCAGTCCTTATACTGCTGGACCTAACCAAAGCATTTGATACACTTGAATATGACATACTACTCACCAAACTATACTCAATAGGCATAAGAGGAACACTGCATACATGGTTAAAGAACTACCTCTCAAACAGAACAAAAGTAACAAAAACAGGTACAGGTCACAGTCGGAGTATACAAATAAAACACAGTGTACCTCACATTATCACACACTCTATTCAACATATACTTTAACGATGTTTGTTCATAACATATCCATAAGAAGTCAAATATTTCAGTACGCAGATGACATTGCACTACTAGCAATCCACACTGACATCAGCACGGCTCTCTGCAAAGCACAACAAGACCTAAATGAAATCACAACATACTTCCACCAAAACGCAATTTTAATCAACGGCACCAAAACACAGATGTTGATAATACACAACCCAAGAATCACACGCCACTCATCACTATCGATACATTGTCACATATACCGCTGCATTAACAACAAAAATACCTGCCAATGTTCCGAAATCAAACCTGTATCACATGAAAAATACCTCTGTCTCTATATAGATTCCCACCTTAAATGGACAGAACATATATAATACCAAACACACCAAACTCCGGATCATCGAAGCAAAACTATTCCAAGTTAAAGACATTATTCCATCCAACATAAAAAAAAAAAAACTCCTATATCACGGTACCTGCGAATCCCTACTCATATACGGAATAACAGTTCTATGCAAACACATCAAACTGCCACCTAAAAAAATTAGAAACATTACACAGGAAAATCGTCTCAACAGTGATCTGGACACCTTATACGCAACAACTGATATCCGACAAGGACATGGCGATACACAGAATTCTGAGCATTAAAAACCTGAAACACTACATGACATTAACAAGGAATTACTTCAACATCTCCTATCGAAACAACAGAGACACATATCATATAACACGACCCACAACAACTCTCTACATCCCTACATCCTTCAACAATTCATACGGTTCTTTTGTGAGATCACATCAGATACCCACGCAACTCAACAACCTACCAATAAAAAGTAGTTATCTATGTATTTAAAACACATAGATAACTACAGAACATTAAAACACGAACTCTGGAAAATATACCAACAAAGTTAATATACCATTAACTATACACATATACATATCACAAATCACCAGCATCCAATGCCAACATCCCATACATAAACAGTAGCAACAACATAAATAGTGAAGCCTAAATCCCACTCTCTTCACAAAAGCCAACCCAAGTTTCGAAGTAGGTGGGATTAACTCGCCTCACTCAACCACACATAATCCTTATAACCAAAGAAGCAGATTATGTAATAAAACAGTTAGTAAAGTATACAACAATAAAGAAGATACTGAAGATACTGATTATTATGTGATAATATCATTAATATAATACTCTTATGTAACATGAAAAAATAATGTAATAAATCATTCTTATAATCAAAAAATTATATAAACAAAAAATATTATTATACTAAAAATTCTGAATAATCTTCATTGTTAACATTAGAAGAACATGTGTTGTAAATACATAACATAGAGGCAAAAAAACACTATTAAAATTTTAGTTGAAATCAATGTAGAAAATGCAGCACTTAGAGCTGAATTCTGTAAAATTATAAGTTGCAATATCATTCAAGATGTCTATTGTATGTGTAATTATTTTAGCAATCAATAAATTACTATTACTATTAAAAATTACTATTACTATTAAATTATTATTGTAATATTATTATCATTGTAATACTATTATTATCATCGAGATATTATTATTATCATTGTAATATTATTACAATGGCTGCAAAATAAAATGGGAACAACCCACACTTATGGGCGCAGCATGGACAAAACACAAAATATTTAAGGTGAAACACTTACGCCACAAACATGTTTAAACATTACTTCAGTCCAACCTAAGTCTAACCCAGAGTAACCAGAACAACAAGGACCTATCAGATAACAAGGAAAAAACAGTCAACAAACTACATAACATATAAGTACAATAATCACTACGGCAAAGGCCATCAGAAACGTCTACGTACCTGACATGATAAACAAACTGCTGTTCGAGGACAGAAACCTAGGAACCTAGAAAGATGCTGAAACAGGTTCTCTCTCTCTCAATCACACACACACACACACACACACACACACACACACACACACACACACACACACACACACACACACACACACACACACACACACACACACACACACACACACACACACACACACACACACACACACACACACACACACACACACACACACACAAAAGCCCCTCTGAAGAAAACACCATTACAAGTGAAGAAACATACCATATCTAAATCCAACCCCACTTGCAAAAAAAGTTAAACCGTGCGCAAGCAATAGTACTCTTCCTAGCACGTACCTACAAACAGTAATATCAACACCTAGCTTGCGACGGGTATAGAAATAAAACCACGAAACCACCGCCATCTATTATCTTCCTCAGATAAGCTCTGTAAAGCTTCAAGGAAGAAATCAGAAATGCCAACCAAAGAAACAAGTAAATATAATCCATTTAATAAAAAGTGAATCATTGTACACTTAAATGAATCATTGTAAATATGTATGTGAAAAAAGATGTAAAACACATTGTTAATATCATTATTTGTGCAATTTAAATAAGATATTTTCCTAGTATTCTGTATAAAAAAAAAAAAAGAAAAAAAAAATATATATATGTGCATTCCGAGTAGTACAGTCCGCCGTCGTCGCTTTTCCGATCCAATTAGATTGTTTTGGAAAACCTGTTGTTAAGCGAGCCATCCTAAATCTAACCCTAATTTCTTGTAGGATCAGTTGTTCATAGGATCAGAAAGTTGAAATCTTTCTCAACTTCATTGCAAGCACGCGTAGCCTTGCTTTGATTTTATATTCTGCCAGACAGCCTTTGCTTATACTAAAAGAAATTACCACAATAATACTTTGCTTGAACTGATTTCTTTGTTGAAGATAGACAACGCAATTAACATCATATGAACACTTGAAGTCTGCGGACTGATCCAAGCAATTAACAATTTCAACTTCACCATGAAGCTTCCCTTTTCTTGCCCATGACAGTTTGACTGCATTGGCCTGGATCTTTTTTAAGTAATTCACTACGAGTAGGTTATATCAAATTTGAATGATTATCCACGTTTCATTCTTACAGTTTTTATTTATTAATCTGAATGCTACTCCATGTTTCGCTGTCTTCATGACCGACAGATTCCATGAGAAAAACGACCCTTTCGCCTTGTGTAAGATCTCGAAAACTTCCTGGAATTTTTTTCCTTTATCGGCTATTATTTTTGATATAGCGTGTATTTGAAAACAAAATTACCTATGTTACTGCATCAAAAAAAAAAAAAAACTACCTTTCTGTGTATGAAGTTTTTTCATAGGAAGAAAAGTTGGGAAATAACTTCCTTACGATGTTCAGAGATAAACACTTGATATGAATGCTGTTATGCTCTAAGCTGAAGATACTTTCACTAAGTATGACTTGTAAAGCTTAGCGCGCTGAAAGATTTCAATCAAAAGACACCTTTAGTATTATGTAAGAAAGGTTTTCAGAAGCGAGTTTAAGTTTTAAAAGAAAAAACAAAAGTTTAATATGAATAACATCGTGCACAAAATCACTTGCGTTGATCATCAGTGCAGTCTGAAGGAAATGGAGAAAGATTACTATTCGTAGTTTACCTGCAGGGAGAATAATAATAATAATTTCGCCTTAGCCAACATAAAGTGCTCTTACAACATAGAACGGGGAAAGAAAATAAGATGTAGCAACGGTGTCCGTTTTTTTTTTTTTTTTTTGAATAATTTTGTTATTGCAAGAGTCAACAGCGGATTTCTAGGCCTATTAATTCCGGTTGAATATTTGAGTTGTAGCTCTTCGTGCAAATATCGACAGCTCAATTAAGAAACGTTCATAAAATTTATAAAATAAATTTATGAAATAACTGAGCCGTTTGACAAAAGAAGAATAAACTGATTCTCTATGAAAAAATCATAAATAATAAAAATAAGTTTTCTTTTTTTATCGTATTGTCGATGTCATCTTAAATTTTGTATTCTGCTTCAATTCTAAGATCCTTCACATTGATGAGCGAAGTTCTCCAGTTAGAAAATAAATTCTGCACTCTCCATTTCACCACGTTGTGTAAACAATTCCTAATTTTATTTTGCTAGCCATCTTGTACCATTTCCCCAGTGCATAAAGGCTTTCCTGTGATATCTTCATATGAATACTTTAATGTCTACCAAATTGTGTTTCTTGCAGGAGTAAACCTGAAAGGAAATCATTAATATTTATCAACTAAATTATTCATAAATTAAGTGTTTTGCAATTATCAACATATTATTATTACCATTTATTCATTAACAAACAAACTTTGAAAGTCGAATGAGTTAGGTCATTGTCCATTTACTGTCAGTTCATGTTGTCAAAAATGACTAAATTAACTTAAGAATTCATGCATTTTAATATGTTGATAATTCCTTTTTTTTGTAAAAGAATTTCAGTTTCAAAGGCATTTCAACATACGAGATCTTTGAAAGCTGTGAATCTTTCTTAAATATATCACCACCAAGAACGATCAGTTGGGTCTTTCGCAACATCTTCAGGCTTCTCTGTTATTATGGAAAAAAGTGATGTGTAAAACAATCGGAACGGTAAAGACTTGGATTTCACATATTAAGTATGATGGTAATACAAAGTCATACATTGCCACTATCGTAAATTTTGTCTTTCCTTTCTTTAGCTAGGTTTGGCATTTTTAAAGGGGTTGAGCGGTGGTGTGACCCATCGTAAGCATGCCAAATAATTTATATACCAGAAAGCACATTTTTCGAGCCAATGTTATATCTGAAATTAAACTTATATATTTGTGTTTCTGTGCAGCAACAGCAACCAAATTTTATTTATTTCTTGACCGAAAAGAAATTCCATGTTAAGAATATTTCACGACCGCTCATTTCAAGTTGTCACCGATCGATTTATACCCAATTTTCCTAACCGTTATTACTTTTGCAAAAAGTGAAAGCTGTACGATGTTTGTTTATGAGTCCCGCCCTTACCTTTCTTTCAATAACTTGTCTCTGCTACATCAGTCATAAATCATTTTTCAGTTTTGCCCAGTGTATTCATCATGGAACTAGCTTAAGTGGAAATCGGGTAGATTGACGTTTGCGTTTCGCGCTGCGGGTAGCATTGCGGACATAATTCCACTGTTCACCTTGCACGTACCTCTAGAGTGCACAGTTTAATTTTTCTGAATTCAGCCAACACTTCCGATTACTTTTCCGATATCAACGATATTTCGACTTATAGCAGCATTTTATATACTACATTCCTCTTCGATTGAATATCATGTATAATAGAAATACAATGTAAAAATCAGTTCAGGTTTCGCATGCCTCCAAGTTATTTTCGCTCATTAATTTTAAGATAACATTCATTAAGGTTAATGAATGTTAACTTAATCAGTTATACTAACTTAGCTTAAATACCTCGGAGGCCGGAGAGAATACACGTATATAATTACGAGTCTGATTTTCTAACTCTAAATAGAAAACTTCTAAGATAAATAAACCAACAAACATTATGATTGCAATTTTTCATGAATTTGGTGACAGGAAGACTGCATTCCGTTTGTCACCAAATATTATGTTTCGAGGTTATGCTCAAAATTATTACAGACAGCAAATTATGCTGACATATTGATAAATCGTTTACTTCCTCGTATGTAGAACTTATTTCTGATGACCACTTTTTTTTTCCTTCAAAACTACGTTTTTAATCCTTCCAAGATAATTACCACTCTGCTGTCTCTCAACCAATGAATATAAAACAGTTGACTTTCTCCAATGTGTTCATACAAGAGAAGTCATATATCTTCCTCTCCCACATCCTTTCCAGCAAATCTATGTACAGTAGTACGTTAGTTTTCTTGACTTTGTTGATGAAGTCCTCCCAGAAACAACCCTATTGCGTTTAGTATTTGGGTGGGTCGTTCTTTCGCTGGATAACCACACCAGTCAACCTTCTGATATATTATAAATGCACCAAATATTTAAAAATAAGAACCTCTTCAAAAAAGCTATTACGGATTTTTAAAAGGGGGGGGATGAATGGATGCATATTCTGTGGAATAGTTTCTGAACTCTTAAAGATAGAACCAGTGGTGCACCCAGAGGGGTGCACCACTGGTTCTATCTTTAAAAAGTTTCCAAAAAGTTTCCACTAGAAAAGTTTCCAAAATTTTTTCCTAATTAAAATTAATCTTTTTTTAATTTATGTTGTGTCGTGTCTTCTATCTTTATACTACTTATGAATTAGCGATCATTGCAGATGCTCAGTTATAGGTCGTATGCGATGCGTAGTGTGTATTCTGAAAGCCTCTACTCAACTCGGGCTCCTCCCAACATTAAATCTTGAGTGCGCTACTGGAGAGAACGAAGTTTTGCAAGTAGAGAAAAAAAAGGAATTTTTTTTTTTATGTGGCTGTCACCCATACAACGTTGTAAGCTTACAACGTATCGGTGCAGTAGGTAGGAAAAGCTTTAGATGAAGAGGGACTATTCCATGGAACTGCTTCACTTAATGCCTCTAATAAGCAGAGTAGTAGGGGTGGTCTTATAAGGGACGATGAAATCCATCTTCCACCTGAAGGCATTCACGAACATCCATTCCAACAGCCTGTTTGCTGAAGGGCGGTTACGCTGTCCACTCGGTCAACCGAGCTAGTATTGACTGCGCTACTTAGTTAATAGGGGGGGGGGGAGGCTAAACTAGCTTACACTTCCTGACTAGGTGTTGATAACAGTACTTTTTTCTTCTTCTGGGGGTAACAGAAAATATGCATATAAACTTTTTAGTGTACGTAGTTCTAGTGCAGTAGAGCCAACAAGCAAGTAACACCAATTTAACCCTTTCCGGATATCTAGAAGCACATTGAATATCTCGGATTGATAAATAATCCAGAAGAATATTGGGGATTAACAGCTGAGAAATCAGGGATAAGATTACGTCCTCATTCGTTAAAATCTATGTTCAATATTGTCTCTTACCAGAGGGACAAATCCCTTCTTTGTATTCCCTTGCTATGGCAGTCTTTGTTTTCGTGCGGGACGAATGAATTCGTTATAAGAAAGTATCATGGATAGAAAAGCTATGTTGTAACACTTCGTCATGTAGATCACTGAGTGTTTATTAAGCTGAAATAAACAGATTATATACAGGGTGTTCGGGATAAATTTGACATATTTATAATTAATTATATTTTTCCGTAAGTTACATGTATTAACACACACTTCTCTTCATTTAAAAGTTTGGACCCTTCTTCATTCATATACAAGATGTCAGAAAGGATGGATAGCTGGAACGCACCTGAATCATGGAAGAGAATAACTTGTATCATGATGATTCGTGCCCGCCATCAAAATAAGGATATTACGACTGCTGCCCAATGCTCCCTGAATACAGTAAAAACAATCAGGCATGAACTAGAGACTTGCAATGGTGACTACGAGGATGTAGCAAGAAGAAAGATCCATAGCAGACGATCTGATTGCGTTCGTACAGCAGAATTCCTCGCAAATCTGCAGGAACAGGTGTTGAAGAACCCTGGCATTGGAATTCGGGCTTTGTTCGTGGAGTTGCTAACTGTAGTCAAGCCCTGGATAACAAGGGTAGCCAATTGTAGGCCGTATCTATGGCAGCAGGATTCGGCCCCTTGCCACACCTCTGGGAAAAGTCAAAAATGGTTGTCTGAAAATTTCTACGACTTCACCAGTCCAAATGTTTGGCCTCCAAACTCCCCAGACCTTAACCCCATGGATTATTTTGTATGGGGCGCAGTTGAAAAAGACACCAATCGCACTTCCAGTAATACAAAAGCCCAGTTAATGGATAAAATTAAAACAGTTTTTGCGGCCCTTCCCAGGGAGACTGTAGCATCAGCTTGTTCGAGGTTCCGAAGCAGAATTGAAGCTGTGATCGATGCTAATGGTGGTTATTTTGAGTAAATCTTGTTGATAGTATTGTAATTAACTCTGCCTGTAATGTTTGTTTGTCAATTCATTAAATTTAATAGATACAAAGAAGATTTTCTTTTTCCTTACGAAACTGTCAAATTTATCCCGAACACCCTGTATATATATATATATATATATATATTGCATAAGTGAACTAACAGTAATAATTTTCTCCCAATGGCTCCAAACACTCTTGATTGATCGCTAGTAATGTTATAGTACACCGCTTGGAAAAAAGCTAACGGACACCATACTGTGAGAAACAAACAGCCATGGAACCCACCTTAATAAGATGTAGGACTTCCTTCTCTGCGATGACTACGGTAATCCTACGGGCATATTTTTCATAAGCGTATGATAGCGATCAATGGGAATTTTGGACCATTCTTCCTATAGGCATGTAATGAGGTCCTGGACTGTTGTGGGGAGAACGTCTCTTGACCTCACGCGACGCTCCAGTTCATCCCATAGATGTTCATATGGTTCAGATCAGGCTCTGCGGAGCGCAGTCAAGTGTGGTGGCGTTCATGTTCAAAACTACTCAGTTACAGAAGCAGTTTTATGATACGGTGCACACATTGTCTTGCTGAAAGAGATAACAGTTTTGTAGAAACGCCACACAGTAGGAAGCATTGCATTGTCCAGAATGTTCAGATACCTCTCTGAATTCAATGTTCGTGGCACCAAATACAGAAGCCCGAGACCAAACCAGGAAAAAACAGGACCATCACACCGTAACTTACGAATTTCATAGCTGGGGTTACGCATACTCTCGTAAGAAACGTTCACCGGGCATTCTCCACACCACATACGTCCATCTGCTCGGTAGGGTGTAGCGTGATTGGTCGCTCTGTAACGCAGCTTTCCAAGCTTCCACGTCCCATGGAATACAATCTTTGCAACACTGAAGATGATTCTGCAAGTCGGTTCGGGTAATGTGGGGCTTGCATATTGCTGTCCTACCATGAAAACCCATGTTATGAGCCTCAGCAGATTCGTGTTCCAGTCGATACCCAGAACTGGCATTCAACGTGTCGGCCGACGAATGGTGGCTTTTGCATATTATCCTCTTAGCACCCTATGGTTCGGTAAGTGTGGTGTTTCATCGACTGTGGGTAGCACTTGCAGTTGACTCCGTGCGCTTCCACCTCAATATGGTATTACTGATTGTTGAATGTAATCTTGCTAGGATTTCCTTCCCTGTTATGAGTACGGTAATCCTACGGGGCATATTTTTCACAAGCGTATGATAGCGATCAATGGGAATTTTGGACCATTCTTCCTATAGACTTATAATCTTAAACACAGACGATTATATCCATGAGTTTGACTTTCATCAGAAGAAATCAACCAAATCTAACGTGCCAGGATGTAGTGAGTTAATTGGACTACCAAATGATACTTCAAAGGTCATGAATAATAAATAAATAAATATAAATTTAACTTTTTTTTTTTTTTTTTACTTCTACTTGCTGATAAATATGCTAATGGCAGTATTGAATTATCCGACTTCTTCATAAATATTAATTTCCTAAATAAAAGTAACTTAATGCGTTTGGTAATAATTTAAAATCTACAATTATGTTTTAGAATAAATTTTTATGCGTGTTAAGTCCGCAAAAGAATTGTACCGTTTCAGATTGTCAGTACTTATACTGATTACTGTATAATGCGGGAATGTGAGTCATGCAGAACAACTGTTTTACAGATTCTGCTAGCTAATGCTCGTGAGCTCCTGATTACCATATTTATTTTTATGAATCAATGTACATCCACTTATCCGAATTATATTTTCGCAATTATACGTAGAAATTGATTAATAGTTTGCCATCTAAGTTAATAGATGGCAGCACTTGCTCTTTTTTTTCTTTCTTTTTTTTTTTTTAATCCTATATTGTAAGTTATTTTGACAGTATCCGTTACTTTTTTGTATAAATAGAGGAAAATCATTACTAACGCGTGGTTGGTTACTAAAATGTTAGAGGATATTTGATGTAACTCCTTACGGCAAAATTTGTGTATTCAGAGAAATTTTGTAGTGCAAATTGTGCGTCGTTATTCTCTTTAGAGGACGTGCATACTGGTCTTAGTTGCTTCTTGATTCTAAACAATAGCAGCAACAACTTTAGAGTGGTTGAAATTGTAAGGATTTCACAGTCGACTTTATAGTAGCAAAATTTATTAATCACCTTATTTACTGTAACGTCGTAGAATTGACAACTTATTTTGCAGCTGCACTAGACTTCCTAGAGTGCAGCTGTAAATAATTTGGGAGATATGTTGTCGCCTTGCCGGATGCCTTTTTGTATTGGGAACTTTTCACTGTTCTTATATAATTTAATTACAGAAGTTGCATTATTGTAAATATATTTTAGTGTTTCAATATATCGTTTCTCAGTTCCCTGCGTTTCAAATGCTTTTAGTGTTGCACGTGTTTTAACTGAATAAAATGCTTTCTCATAGTCTATATAGGCCAGACATAAGGGTTTATTGTATTAAAATGAGTTTTCAATGAGCTGTCTTAATGTGTGAATATGGTCCAAAGTATTGTAATTCTTCCTAAATCCAGCTTGCTCACAGGATTGCATTCCCTCTAGTTTAGATTTTATTCTATTATTTATAATTTTTGTGAAAACTTTATATATGGTGGGGAATAGGCTTATAGGTCTGTAGTTTTTAATTTCTTCCTTATTGCGGTTTTTAAAAATTAATATTAGAAGTGAATTGTTCCAATTTTTCGGAATTTTTCTCTGTTTTAGGCATTTATTGAAGAGTTTACTCAACTGTTTGATAACAGGGATTCCTCCCAGTTTTAAGAAGTCTACCATAATTCCATCTTCTGCTGGGGTCTTTCCATTCTTCATTTCCCGCAGTGCCATTTCCACTTCACCTTGTAAGATCTCAGGGGCAGCATGTTCTTCCTCACTCGAGTTATCCATAGAGGATTCTTGGATGTCCCGGTCTTTGTCTTCATAGAGTTCAGTATAAAATTCCTGAATTCTTTTGATTATTGTATCTCTATTTTTTATTAGTTCACCATTTTTTCCTCTTACAGCAGCTATTTCCTTTGTTCCAACTGATAATGTTCGTCTTAGGACCTTCATGTTACTATTGTTTCTTTAATTTTCCTAGTTTTATATGATCTAAGTTCATGTTTCATCCTTTTACGTATAGTTTTAAAAATTTCCGTATTTTCTATTTTATTGGTGTCATTCAAATCTCTTTTCATATCTCTTCTTTTCTTCATCAGATCTAAGGTTTCCTGTCTTATTTTTTCCTCTACTTGGTGCCTTTTTACACCTCCTGTTTGTAGTGCACAATTCAAGATATAGTTTGCTAGCATTATCGGTAGTAGCAGCTGTGTTTAACTTTTTTAGTTCATTTTTGAGTCATTCTCTATAACAGATTTTATTGTGGTAGAGATTTTGTAGATTTTATAGATTCACTAAATTGGACTTTTTTCTTATGAGCTGATTCCGATCCCATTTTTTGTTGATCCATACTTTTGCTCTTACTAGTCTGTGGTCACTTCCTGTGTTAAATCTATTAAGCACTTCGGTATTATTTATTATATATCTTCTGTTGGAGAGGATGAGATTTATTTCATTGTAAGTTTGTCCATTTTTTTTTTCGTCATCATCACCATCATCATGCATATCAAGGATTTAGGCCTAGTGTGGCCTGTTCCAGCCTAAGAAGTCATCGTTGAATATTTTAAGAGGACGTTCTGTTTTTTTTTTTTTTTTTCCTAATGGCTTGTACTTTAAGGCATGTTTTGGTAATCTTTCTACTTTCATTCTTTGAACGTGTTCCATCAATTTATATTTATATTTTTTAATTTTTTCTATTATTGATTCTTGGTTTAATTCTTTCATAATTTCTTCGTTTTTCTTTTGTGATCAAATAGAGTATACTTTGCAGTTTTTCTCATAAACTTCATTTCTACTGTTATTAATCTTCGTTTGTCTTTTTGTTTTATTGTCCAGATTTCACTTCCATACTTAAGACTGGTAGGGCTAACGTATTGTATACTTTTAGTCTGGTTTGTTTTTGAACTAGGTTTGGTTTAAATATAGAGTTTAACTGCACCTATTATTTTTAAATATTTTGCAATTTTTACGTTTATATATTTTTCATTTTCATATGTGATCCTAGGTAGTTAAATGAATTCACCTGTTCTAAGATCTTGTTATCTATTACTATTTTAGTTCTTATTGGATCTTGTCCTTTAAAGGCCATAGTTTTTAATTTTTCTGTTGATATTATCAAACCATAATCTTTGGCTATCTCATTTAGATCTAAAATAGCTTTCTGTGAGTTATCTTCAGAATTTGTAATTATTATTTGACCGTTGGCAAAAAGGAGAATGTTTAAGTTCACAGTAGGAGAAAGTTTAATTCCTTGATGGAAATTTTATTCTATTTTATTATTATTTCATTTAGGTAAATATTAAAAAGAGTTGCTGAGAGGGGGATTCCCTGTCGGACCCCTTGGTTTATCTCTTTCGTATATGATAGCTCATGATTTCATCTTATTTGTATTTGATTATTTTCATATATACTTATGATAGCTTTTAGGATATTATTTTGCATTTATCTTTCTTTTAATATGTTAAATAAAATGCTTCTTTTAACTTTGTCCAATGCTTTTTCAAAGTCAAAAAATGCAATACGTGTTTCTAAATTGTATTCTCTTATTTTCTCTATTATTAATTTTAGGCAAACGGCTGGGTCTATGCATGATCATCCTTTTCTAAATCTATTCTGTACTTCTAAAATAAAGTTTTCGAAATATTTCATTAGTTTGCTATTTAAGATTCTGCTATATATTTTGTAACAGGAATTTACTATACTGATACCTCTATAGTTTTTAGGGTCATCTCTATTACCTTTTTTAAAGATAAGAATCACAATTGCTGTTTTTCCATTCTGTTGGGGGGTTATTAGTTGTATAAATTTTATTTAAAACTAATAGGAGTTTTTCTTTAACTCTTCTTTCTGCGTATTTATATAGCTCTGAACCTAGCTTATCTTCTCCAGGTGATTTTCCGTTTCTTGTTTCTTTCAGGCTGATTTCTAATTCTTCTTTGGTTATTTTTTTTCATTTTCATTAAACGTTTGCCAGTTCTCTTTTTTAAAATATTTATCTGTCCACAATTCTGTGTAGAACTTTAGAAATTCTTCTAATTTCAAATTTCAATTCGGTGTTTAATTTTATGCTTTATTTAGTATTTGCATTTAGGTGTTTCAAAATCTTATATACATTGGGTCTTATTTTATACAAATCATGTTCTAACTTAGAAACGAATTTGTTCCATGATTCTCTGTCTTTTTCTGACTTCTCTTTTAGCTATGGCTCTTATTCTTTTATATTCTATTTCATCTTCTAATCTTTTACTGCTTAACCATTTGTGATAGGCTTCGTTTTTTCTTTTTGATTATTTCTTTGATTCTATCATCCCAGATCTTCAGTTTTTCCTTTTATTGAATTTTTGGTCTTTCCTAAGCTTTCATTTGCTGTTGCATTTAGTATCGTTTTTATATTAAGCCATTCTATTTCTATTTCTTCATTTTGTTTTATTTTATCTAGATATTGGTTAATTCTTTATTCATATAGCCATTGTATATTTGTGTCATTTAATAGTCTAGTTTTATAAACAAATGTTTTAAATTTTCTTTCTGTTCTTGTTACTTGTAGCCATTTAGTTGGTAATCGTAATTTTATTTTAACGAGGAAGTGGTCGCTACTTGTATTTCATATCCTCTGTGAACTCTGACATCTAGCGAAAACTTTGATGTCTTTTCATTTAAGATAAAATAATCTACTATTGATTTCCATCCTCTTGCTACTCAAGTATATTTATGTATGTCTTTATGTTTATAGAACGAATTCATTATTTTTAGGTTATTATAAACTACAAAGTCAATCAATTTTTTACCATTCCTGTTTAGAGTATGTTCTCCATATATTCCTATTATTATTAATTTTCATGTTTCCAGTTCTTGCATTTAAGTCTCGTGCTAAAACTACATAATCATTATTATTTGTTTCATTATATGTATTTTGTAGCTGGTTATAAAAATCAATATTATCCTGTTCTCTTCCTTATTCTGGGACATATAAAGCAATTATTGTTAAATAACCTCTATCTGTTTTTATTCTAGCTTCTACTATTCTTTCATTTCATAATTTATAATGTTTTAACTGTTTTGAAAGGGAGTTATGAATCCAAATCATGACCCCTGCTTGTGCTCGTTGGTCTCTGTCAACTCCACTGTATATCACATTAAACCTTTCGGTTATAATGGTTCCTTTTAACTTCGTTTTTTGTTTCAGTGATTACTGCTATTTTAAAATTTATTTCATTTAATATTTGGTCTAATTCTATTTCTTTATATGCTATTCCTCTTACATTCCAGTTTGCTATGTCTATTATATTTTGTCGTTTCCATTTTCGTTTTATCTTTTCCATTCCAGGGTTGTTTTCAATAGATTCATTTCGATTACCTTTTTCTGTCAGCTTAAAAGTAGAATATGTTCTCCATGTCAGGTGACTAGCCTGACGATGGATAGTTGAGTGGTAGGGGATGCTACCTTAAGGCTTCTGAACTAGCCTTCTTCCAAATTTAAACCCATAGGAGGAATAGGGTATATTGAAGAGTAAAGAGTAGATTATAGGAGAACAGAGTAGAATTATAGTAAAGGTTTATAGAGGGGCCATGGTTATAATGCCAGAAATGGAAAAACCCCATGACCCTCGGGTACTCTAATAGCATGAGGGTCATAAAATAAGAAGAGTTAGTTGATAAGGCCTTATAGGAAAGATTAAAGTGAGTGGATCTTCCTCAAAGTAGAAGCAGAAGTGGATAGGTCCAGCTAGGGGACCGCGGGAGTGCCACTTCCCTTACCATCAAGATGATTATCCCTTATGGCCCTGTTGGTCCACGAGTCCTTATTCAGTATATTCGGACCACCCCACCATACACACACACACACACACACACACATACATAGATGGTAGGTTCCCCTATCCGCCACCCAGGGAACGCACGCGCTCTCTAGGGGTTACAGGGTTCCCCGAAATTTTGTTTCATGTTTTTGATAATTGTTGCTTACGCATCGTCAGGACTGTTTTAATTTCCTTTCATATTTTAACTGGGCTGCAATCTTATCTTCACGCACTTGGAATGCCGAAGTGCTGCTTCTACCAACGCATTTCTAACATTACTAATTCAGATTTACAGAAAGACGTAAATATGATACAAAATCGTCGAGAAAATATGACTAAAATTGTTATATTAAGATTATGCATTATATTTACATTCCAGTAACTGAATTATTCGAGAATTGTATTTATCCTTAGATAAAAAACAAATATTTTTTAATTTCTCTTAGACTGCGGCGATTTTAAGAGAACTTGAGATTTATTTAAAGGTAAAGAATTGTAAAGAAGCTGTTTACTTACAAAGACTTGCCTGGAATATTAACGTTGTTACGCCAACTGCTAAAGTTGAGTTCAGGCAGTAAATAACTAATTGAATTAGCCGATCTCATATGGGTGGGTTCACATGCTGATTTCAAAACACTGGCCAGAACACACGCAGTATGCGGACATAAAAAAGACTACATGAATCTGGATTAATCAGCCTTTTCCGTTAGATCTAATTTCGAATGCCTGCATTATATGTTGTGGAGGTCTACGCTTACGCATAAACATGAAAGAAGGAATGATTTGATTTAGGGGAAGTTGAACTTCCTAAACTGAACTTGTAAAGTTCAGTTTAGGAAGTTCATTAAATTATCACCCATTTATATGCCACGTCCGATAATAGTGACTTTTACCTCATTCTAATAGCAGTTTAGCTTTTCATTTTATTGCGTTTCTTCTTCCATTATGGTTGGAGCTTCGCTCTAAGTATCGAGTAGGCCAGCAATCGAATAGTTCTTGCGATCTCATTAATTAAGGAAGTGTTTCAGGATCGACTGAGCCTATCATTCTGGGACAAGGTCGATATTCATTAATGCTATAGAATGCTTTGAGAACTAGCAAAATGCAGTGAATTTTTAAATAGTTCGGAGTTTTTGACTTTGTAGATGCTTCGACTACCCAGCTTCGAGTTTACAAAGTGCGAATCTCCAATTATATTCTTTAATTACACATTATACGCAGTTAAAAATAGCCTAAAACATTAAACATGAATAGAAATTTTACACTCAAGACCAAGCCAATTAATATTTGATAATAATATATAACAAATATGATTATTATTGATTATCACACAATAAAAAACGAAAAATGCAATACAACGCAAATTCAGAATATTCTTAGATTACTCAAGTGTTTGTTACATGATTTTATATGTTTGAGTAATTCTCGTATTGCTTCATCGATTGTGTCCGTGAAACTAATCGCTTTCGCTAACGCAGCATAATACGCATATCCCTTAATTTGAGAGTTGTGAACAATTTCGTGATTGCTCAATTAGCTTGTACATTACTTCGTCGTTGAGCGATACCCCAAGCATATCGCATAAATTAAAGATGGGTTAAAAGGACATCATTGTGGATGCCTGTTGGGATCTCTAAATTTCCTCATGCAGACATCCACGGTTAGATCCATTGCATCTCTTAAGTTGATTAAAATGTCATTTACTTCTCTCGTAACACGGCAACAGTTCGCCTTATTAAATGTAGTCGCTGTGTATTCTGAATTCATATTCGTGTAGATGAGAAGTCTTCTAAATAAAATATTTACTAGGGAAATCGTATTCAGCGGTGTGTTCTCATCCACAGTTAGGTGGATAAGAGATAAAGCAAACTTAATTTTAAAATGGACACAAAATCTAATTTCTCAATCGACGATCGATGAGTTTTAATAAGTATTGAAAGATAAATCATGTTATTCGCATATTTTATGATTAAAAGACTACCTAGTGCACACCTTGAAACGGATCATGAATTATTGATAGATGAAGTTAAACTGAAATTAAGAGCTAAGAAGAAACAAAAGGAATGCACGAATCTTGATTTAAATCATACGAATGAAGCATTTAAAGTAGAAGTCGGAAAGAAATAAAAATAAGTCTGGAGAGGACAGGAAAAGAACTAAAAAGAACCGTGGAAGGAAACAAAATTTACAGCAGTAGAAGAAGCAAAAGAATCTAATTAAAGCAACAAGAAAGAAAGAAAGAAACAAACAAACAAAGACTGTAAATGGCGAAACTATTCATATAGCAGGAGAAAGAAGAAAAATGAAGATTCAGATAAACAAAGAAAAGCTTAGACAACTGAGTGGAGATTTGCAGAGCAGAATCAGCTAGGAAAGATAAGGAAAACATCTAAAGTTAAACGAAAGTTTATTCCCAGATTATGAGTATTAAAAATTAATTAAAAAAGCTGAATTGAAGGCTAAGAAGTAAAAATAATAGAAAGGTTATGGAGAGGATTTGTACAAGAGAAAGATATTAATACTGAAGGAGCGAATTTATGAGAAACCTATGATAATGAAAAATGTAGTTATGTGGGCCACTGAAAAGTTTTCCTGCAGCTGATGGAGTGTCAGTGGAATTACTGAGAGTAGCTGGGAATGGAGTTATGAATAAATTAACTAACATTTGTCAACAGATTGGAACGAAAATATCTTGTCTAGAGATTAGAAAACATCCGCATTCATCCCAATTGTAATAAAGCTAAATCCCAGAGATTTTAAGAATTACAGAACCATTCTTTTAATTCCACCAAAAAAGGTCAGAAGAAGAGGGAGGCTTCAGGAAAGGTAGAGGACGTAGTGACCAGATAGAAAACATGAGATTCCTTGTGGAAAAAAAAAGAGGAATTCAAAAGGAAGTTTTTATCTGTTTTATTGATTTGTGAAATAATATAAAAAAAATATAAGAAAGCGTTACTGTGTTGAATGCGTAGACCGCCTTAGCATGTAATTCTCTTGATTAGAGAAGTGTATGATATTCAAGAAGCTTCAGTAAAAACAATCTTCGGAGAAATAGTATTCCAGTGTAAACAGGGACACAAGGTTGCATATGTCACCTTATCTCTTTAATGTTTATAATAAATACACTGGTGTCCAAAACCAAATGACGAACAATATCACAACCCGATATTCAGACGAATCAATCTGTGGCAATTTGTATTACTGAAGATTTCGAGTAGAAAGCGGATAAACATTCCGATTTTCGAATTTTACGCAAATGAGTTACGTAGTAGCACTCAATAGGATAAAATGCGAAGGCTGCGCTTAGCGAATTGTGTTTGAAGGAAGCTCTTTTTCTTGAAGGAATTAAGTTACAAACTGAGATGTTTTGTAATGTCTCAAAGACATCATCTAGTTCAGCGCTTTCGAAACTGTGGGCCGCGGTCCCCTTGGGGCCCTTTACTTTTGTTGAAGGGGGCCATGGAATAATGAAAACAAATTTAAAATGTTTTAAGACTAAGTAGATTTTTTTTATATTAAAAGAAACGTTTCATGTGCTTGTACTGCAACTGTACAATAACAATATATCTATCTATATAAAAATATACGATAATCTTGCATGTCAAATGTGTATGTAATATGCTAAAAATGTAATATTTGCATTTGATTTTTGCAATATTTGCTGTATATGTGACTTATATTACCTTATTATAAACATTATCTTATATTTTTATATAGATAGATATATTGTCATTGTACATTTGCAGTACAAGCACATGAAACCTTTCTCTTAAGATAAAAAAAATCTACTTAGTCTTAAAACATTTTAAAGTTTAAACTTTATTAAAATAATTTTTGGCACGTTCATCGTAGATATGAGTCACAATATATCTGGATGAGAAAATATCAATAAAGGAATAAAGATGTTTCGAATAATTGCGAATAATTAAATACTAAACCATGGAAATGCTGGATCTTATGTTTTTGAATGAGTAAGGAAAAACAATCAACTTCTTGAGAATTGAATATACATACAACAAATATTATAATAATATATGTCTGTATTACGATTTTTTTTTCGATGGGGGGCGTGAAATATTTTAATTTTTCCAAAGGGGCCTTTACATCCGTAAGTTTGGGAATCACTGATTCTAGTTGACTGCACGCGGGGAAGATTATTGGAAAACTTGAAAAAGGATTCAGAATTACTGATATTGCCAGAGTTTGGAATCTTACATGACGTTATATCCACGACTTCCTTCATGCATTGAGCAGCGTTTCAAACCAATGGAATGTGTTCCAGACGTTTACTAAGAGGTCGCCCCCTCTCTACCACGGAGCACGAAGACAGAGTTTTGGCTATAAGAGCAAAATGAAATCAACGCACCACAGCAGGTCATCTTACAACTCGGCTCTATTCAAGAACAGGTAAATGTATATCGCGACAAACTATGGCAGGACGACTTTGACAATTAAGCCTATGAGCCCGAAGACCTGTATTCTGCGTCCCTTTATCCGCCACAGCTCATTGTAGATCACGTTTTTAGTAATGTTGTGTCCATAAAAATTGGACAAGACACCCAGGGGCTAATGTACTTGATTCAGTCTTTCTAACGATTCTAGACGACACTTAATCTGACGTGAAAGTGGCACGCACCGAGCTACAAGGGCTGAATAAAAGGGACTGTGATTGGCTAACGATATTTCAGTAAAGTTCTTCAACATCGTGTTCAATTGTTCCGTAGTGCTGAGGTAGACGAAGAATTCCTTTTTGTGGATGGCATTTTATGGATGACACGCCACATCGTACATGAGCAGTGGGGACACTTCTGGAGACCGAGGATATTTATCGAATCGAGTGTCTAACATCCTCCCCAGATCTCAGTCCCATAGAACACATTTGAGACGCAATAGGGAGATGCATTACCGCTAGAAATTCCCCTCCAGAAAACAAGGTCTGGGGCAGTTTGCCTCAAGAACTCCTGAATCACTTGGTGCTAAACACGGCACGACACTGTGAGATCTGCATCGCAGTTCGGGGTGGTCATATTGCGTACTGAAATATCTCTCCGCATGTTTTCTGTAAGCACACCGTACATTAGTTCCTTAAATACGTCCTTGGAAAATTTGTATCTTTTTCCAAACACGTATTGCAGTTTAATTTGTACGAAATTTATAACTCATTTTTGAGTTATAAATTATAACTCATATAATTTATTATTGCAAGCAATAAATTTATAAATTTATTGTTTGCAATAAATTTTAGTCGACATTTGGCTGTAGTCGTGTAAATGTTTTTACATACAGGTAAAAATTTAGTTCGTCCTAAGCTTTGGGACGCTAGTGCATATTATGATACTTGTTGAGAATAAGAAATTAAGGAAGATCTGGAGTGGTTGATTCTATTGGTTAAGAGCGAAAGAAAATAAATATCGAAAAAACAAAAGTGATGGCTTCTTGGAATTCAATGAATTAATGATTGAGGAAGATAAAACAGAGATAGCTGTAGGTTATGATTGGATTCAGAATAAGAAATGGTAAATAGAAAGATGAAATTAAACCGTAGAAAACTATGGGGAGAAAACTATGTTAGACACGACCAAGAGTATTAAATATGATGTTAACAGGTCACAAAAGTTAGAATTGTTAAAGCAATTGTATTTTCAGTAGTGATGTATGAATATGACTGTTGGATTATTAAGAAAGATTTGAATTATGGATACGGAGGAGACTATTAAGAATCCCATGGATCCAGGAATCACTAATAAGAAGGTTTAGAGAATATAAAAACAGAATGCCCCTTGGGGGGAATGATTCCTAAACAGAAGTTAATGTGCTTTGGACATTAACTTCTATTAATTAACTTATATTCATTAACTTCTGTTAATTGGATATCAATCAATAGAAAAGGCACTTATTGTATCTTGGGGAAGAATGAAGCCATGAGGAGAAAAGGAAGACAGCGAAAGAGTTGGATGGAAACATAAAGGAACTTACAACTTACAACTACTGAAACTACTGAAAGAAAAGACAAGAAACCGAGTGAGATGGAGACTCTTGGTTCACAAGATCACCAAGAGGCGGAAAGGATTTATTTATTTATTTAGCGTATGATGACACAGCGGTCGTGAACCCCTTTTTTACGCGGATGTACGGCACCATCTCAATCCCCATTTTATCACAGCTGAACCGGCATACATTGACGAATGAGGCCTATGGCCGGATCTTAAATATTATTGACTGTAATCCGTGTGTTCACGGAGACGGTTTGCCTGCTCTTTGGGAAAAACCTGAGTTTCCCGGTTAAAAAAAACCTCCTACCTCCATATGAGACCAGCTAACTCACCTTTCGTCGAAAGAGACCAGATAAAGTTTTCTAAAGTCACCTCATGTCACTTCGTCTATATTGACTGAGCTAGGAAGGCTCACGTCTGAAAGGACTGGACTGCATATAATAACAACAATCACAGGTGGCTATATGTCATAGCCTTTTTGACAAAAGGGGACATAATTTTACATCCAATCGAATTATATTTGAAAAAGTGAAAAATGCGTTCCGATCATTATATTTTGTGTTTCTACAGCAAATGATATAAATATTCCTACATTGAATGGATGATATCCACCAAGTTAGGTTTAAACAACTGGGAATTGAATTATTTTATCTCACAGTGACATCTCTTACCAATAATGGAACCTTTAGGTTGGTTCCAATATTGAATTCAGCCAATTATGAAATGAATTCTTGATGAAATCAGCTCAAAAATTATATTAATTATATATCTGGTTCTAATTATCAAAAAGAGGTTTTAGTTCCAATCCAGTTCATCTGATGCACATCCTGCCAAAGAATTCGACTTAAAATTAAACTTATATCTTATATGTTCTTTGAATTTTTGATCTGAACTCATTATTGCGGTGAGTAAATGGAACACGAGACTCTTCCCTGTCTATTGGAAATTGGCATCTAAAATTCTCTAAAAGAAAAATAATCAACCAAGTTTTTACTAATCAGACGGGAAATTATGAAGATAAATACATTTCCAGGAATCTAAGATTAAAAAAAAATGTTTTAATAATGTATAAAGTTCCAGAATTAAAACTTGATTTCGCATTTATTTGTTGTTTAATATCGTTGGTAGGACAAGTGATTCTATTGTGAATTATTTACTGTCAGACGTCTTCTCTATGTCTAAAATAGAGAATAATTAGACTTTATTTATAAATAAGGGTAGTTCACTCTTTATTTCAATGTTTGGCATCAATTTATTCAAGAATTTAATATCTAAGCTATTTCTAAAATTTATATTATTATGTTCTCCTGAATGATCATTACTCCCCTTCTGACAAAACTTTCTTTCTATGACGATAACTACTAAAATCAAATATATAAATATATAAATAGAGGCTACGCGTACCACACTGTCTTATTCATTTTTTCCTTTTAATGCCCAAGTAAAAACAATTTTGGCAATTAGATACTGGAAATTATGTATAATTTTGTAGTTATTATTACATGATATTTAAAGCTATTTTGTTCAATTCTAACACGCGTCAGGGCTAAGTGAATGATACTTGATTGCATTATGAAGTTCCCAACATCATTAATAATTTCACATTTGATTTATTCCGTTATACTCAAATTGCTAATCAGGTTTATTCGCACGAATAATTAATTTTAATTAATGTATGTTAAGTGGAGAAAGAAGTTTTAAATATCTTCCATTTAACCAAGAAATTTTACAGGGATGTATGATAATATAAATAAATTTTAGTGTTGTACAGACTGAAATAAAATACGTAAGGCACAAGAATTAATGTATACTATAAGAATTGGCACCCGACCGCATATACTCTCTGTATATGGGTGTCAGCTGTCATTTAATTCTGGTTATATTCGCTGTATTCATTAACCATTAAGTAACTTTGATGAATGTATCAAGCAGCAGCCTAACAATTTAGTGTTAAAATGACAAATCTAATTTACGCAACCAGCTAAGAAATACTGAAACATAAAAAAAATATATACTTCAGTTTTTATAGGCAGAAAATATTTTTTATGAACATTCGCAAGTGCTACAATTTCTTCTAAATTACACAAAAGGCAAAAGTCAGAACAGTTGTTTGCTATCGCACAGCACCGTTATTTCTGAATAAAAGCGGGTTGTCAGGTCATCACCATAAATCAATCTGGCAGAAGCCCATAAAACCAGCTGCTGTCAGCCGTCCTCCTAAATTTTCTTACCGAAGTCAGCAGCCCTATGAGAGAGAGACTCGTGAATCACCATGGAAAGTTCCTTTCGCTAGCAAATGGTTCTTGCGGCTGATAATATCATTATAGGAATTCGAGTACAGCCCTTCAGATTTTCTGCAAGTGTACAAACTTATGAGCTTCAAGATGACTCTAAACCCAGATGAAATCTCACACTTCCAAAAGATGCCTCAAGTGTTTGGCGCATCTTATGGTGAGAGCTGAACATTCGTTGTTCGGAAATGAAGCCCACTAAGATGAAACCCAGGTGAACGGATCGAAGAATTTCTGCATTCAGCATTGATTGGCGTGAGTTTTATTTTAATGGAATATCTTTGAGTGAGCAATTGAAAGAAATAAAATGTGAGTGTTCTGTTGGCGAGAATATTTTTGTAGTGTCAGTCCATTTGTCATTGATATTCAAAATAGTCGCGGATTCAACATTGATCTTCTTCTTGTATTTGCATGCCTTAACCTCTGCCTGATGTGATAAGATTGATTTATAAGTGGTGCAAGAATCTTTTATGGCACACACACTTCTTATCGAGAGAGGGACAGAGCAATATAAAAATATTCTCTGTTCGTTGGGGGGGGGTATATAGAATTCACTAGTCAGGTTTCTATAAGTAAAGAATCACTATTTTTATGTAAATATATCGTCCCTGAGCACCATCACTAGAAAACTTTGCAACTTATGCTTGACTTATATATTGAGAACAAATGTAACGCCTATTTAGACTTGCCACATTTATACTGAATAAAAAGAGATTTCCGATAAATTGTTGACCATTTGTTTTTTATTAACATCTCGTCAAAACTAACTCTATTTCATAAAAAATTCGGTTATCTCTGTCTTATACGTATCTCCATTAGTGGAAAAACAAATTAAATGTAAAAAGATTTCCTTGAGGGATTAATCTCGGAATGTTGCAGAAACACATTCGATTTGTTAATCAAATGTTTGACCTTGAATGCAGTACACTGTGCAAGTACTGAAATCATGAGCTCAGACTAAGTCGCCATGTTACGGGACAAACATTTAAATCAGCCATTGCGATAATCAAGCAGCCGCGTGTCACAAATAACTTGAAGTTAGGACCATAGAGGTAGAACTCGTGTTTACTGAAAATAAATTTGCATTTTTCTTTTAAGAACAAAATTACTCAATGGCTATCGCTTGTCACAACATAAAGTCTACGGCGTGATCGTCCTTTGCGAAAAGAAAACATGTCACGAAAGAGCGAAAAGTTGATTTGACGGAGGAAGAAATTGGATTCCCTTTGTCCCTGATGTAGGGTGACAAAATCGATTCCAAGGATATTAGAAAGCACACCAGCTGCCTACAAGAATGAAGAGTTGGACCTTTTTCGTGTGCCGACAAAGAAGCGGGATGGTGATTGAGTACTAAAATTAACTTAACACTGTTTGATTTTATTTGCATTATCATGTTTCTTTCTCTACGTTTTTTTTCCTCCGTTATCATTTGCATGAGAAAGTAAACGGAAATGGATTCAAGAAATAAAAATGACGTGTTATCAAGAGGTACTCAGATGGGATGACCTATTTTCTTTATCATTCGTGATCCCAACTGGACTAACAGCGAGAAAAGTAGTTAGCTTCACTTCAGAAAGGCTTTTGTATTGGACAGCGTAATTTAAGTAATGTCGAGTTCTTTCCAAGCCTACAAAAAGAAGAAGAGAATAAGTTTGAAAGACACTCAGAATAGCATAAGACTGGCTCGGAGAATTAAAAGAAAGACACTCAAACATCTTATTCAGATCAGTTAATTTGATATTGCTACTCTATTCGTGAAATCATTCATTCACTAGATGACATTTCATACTTGACAAAGATTGGAAAACAGACGAAAATATTTTTTTTTTGCCAGCTAGATTTCGAACAAGAAATCGGAGTAAATATTCTCATGGATTTATTATATCGGTTTATACGAATGAACTTTCGCTTGTTGCTCTAACCAGCAAGAATAAATGAAACAGTTCCTAATGGCTCCACAGACTGTCTCGGTGAATTCAGATTTATAAACAGGTGGTCACAGATTTGAAACAACAAAATACAATCCGCTTTCGTATATTGATGATACAACGCGCCTACTTAGTTGCCAGTGTGGAAATTACACATGCTTCATTCTTTACAAGCTTGAAGAGTTTTATTGTTCTTATTGGAGTGGCTCACGTCCATAAATTATTCCGTTATTTGCAATACACGTTTTCAAGTATAAAATCAAATCATTACGATCAAATTTAAAGATTATAATAAGTTGTATAAATATCTTGTATATTGGGTTTCTTCCTTAATAAAGTAAAACATAATTATATTATTAAGCGACAATGTTGGCTACGAGTGCTACTAACTAACACTATCGTGCATCTCAAGCATAAAAATAACACTTTGTAAGCAAATCTTCTGGCATGCCTACTTGTAAAGTCAAACGCGATCAATACAAGCTGGTTACAAAAGTTAAAGAGGGAAAAAAAGTGAAAATTACGTCCCCCTACGATTTTCAGATATAACCAACTCGTTTCATACTTATCTTAGCGAAGAACTGTCTGGAAATGTCAGTGCTAGTAGATATGATTATAGAATAAGCATATCAATTTTTATTAGAAGTTTTATTAGGGTATTTGCAACCGAATACGATACAAGGTATGACAAATAAACAAAAAACTTAAAAATGGAATTCTATGTGGAATTCATATCCTGATTAATTTTTTAACCTTTATAAGATGGTATTTTAAAGTGTCCTCAAACATATTTGCATTTTAACTCTGTACTTGTTTAACCATAGACAGCACGTTCGATTTCCACTGTCGACATGCTTATTTGTAACAATGACATTAGTTCTACTTGATGTTTTGTCGTCCAATGTGAAATTATCATCCTGTTTACTGCGGAAGCCTGTCGGTTGAAAATATACCACTTTGGGTTTCAAATGCGGAGTTCCCATAATATCTTATTCTCATACATATATCCATCCTCTGTATTTCCTAAGGCGTGATTATTAGAAACAACTACAGTAAAAATGGTGGTTTGGATGTTTATTTTTTTTTCTTAGATCGAAACTCTACTCATACCTTTTAAAAACTAATCTTCAGTCCATCAACTAGCTTCTCTCCTTCTCTCTCTGTCTAATTTACTCCATTATTTGAAGGAGAATTCTGCAACGTGTTCCTTTCATTCTTAAGCAGAAATCATCTGCATAAACCGAAGGCTGTTTTTGACTCAGTGCATCTGAGATAATACATGATATCGCTGCTCATAACAGATGCGATAAAACATGAAATACTTACATGAAAGCTATAAACATGGGTGGTGATTGCCGACACAATTTAATCAGTTGCATAAAGCTTTAGAGAATATGAAATGAAAATCGAGTAATAAGCCTGCTTAAAGAAAACGCGTTGAAAACCTAAAGCAGTGCATTTTATTCGCTCGAATGGTTTCATTTAATTCCCAAAGCAAGACGGTCAGGTATTCGGGAAATAGAAAAAAAAGTGCATTTAAATCTTTAGTGATCAATAGAATTATGGCAGTTCCGGGAAAATAATATCCAAATGTCAGTTTCTTCTGTTCTGTTATTATTAAGACTTACTTGGATATTTTGATATTATTTCAAGAATGAATAGCCGTTTACTCCTTAATAAAGAGAGTAAATGTCCCTTTATTTGGACAGCATGTGGGTAGGGCAGAGGGATTAGCGTCATGTTTTGCTCAAGATGGGATCGAATCGCAGTCTGTAATGAGGGCTTATAAAGTCTTTTTAGGTTGTGAATTGTTTTCATTACACGTCTGATTCTGGAAATCTGCTCATCTGGCGTTGTGATGTGGTACAGAAAGAGCATATTTCATTTATGTATTAATCTTTATTATTATCATTATTATTATTATTATCTGAGACCTCCAGGGAGTCAATGACTCATCGAGGGAGGTTGTAAATTACCCAACCCAGCTATCATACCTACCCTTGAATTCATTCACACTAGATGCACTCACTACCCCTAAGGGCAAATTATTCCACTCACTCTCTGCTCTCCGGGAGAAAAACCTAGCTCTTAACCCTTTCTTGACTGAGAACAACCTTAACTTCCATGGATGCCCCCATGTTCTCTCCCAGTCTTCCATATAACGAAAAATTTCATCAGTTGAAATGCTATAACACTCATTCAAAAGTTTATGGACCTCTATCATATCACCCCCTCTTTCTCCTGTTAACAAGAATCTGTAATGCACATACTCGCAATCTGTCCTCATAATCTAAATCCCATAATTCGGATATAATCTTTGTAACTCTTCTTTGTACCCTTTCCACAGCTTCTTTATCCCCTTGGAAACCTGGGAGACCAAATCTGTTCCCAGTAATCCAAGTGTGGTCTTATCAAAGCCTTATAAAGAGGCAAAGCTACTTCTTTATCCTTACATGTCAAGGTTCGCTTCAACATACCAATTATCCTCTGAGTTGTATTTGTAACGTTTGCTATGTGACCTGTGAACTTTAAATTCTTATCCATGAATACACCAAGATCCCTTGCCTCTTCAGTTTCTTGTAGCATAACCCCGTTAATATAATATGCCGCTGGAACTCTAATCACGCCAAAGTGCATAACTTTACACTTACTAACATTGAACTGACAGCCATTTTCGTTAGCCCAGATTTCCAGTCTATTCAAATCATTTTGTAATTTCTGAATATCAGTAGCATCACTGATTGCCCTGCCTATCTTCGTATCATCAGCAAACAATTGCAAATCTGTTGATATGTCATTAATGTATAGATTGAACAATAATGGCCCAAGGACTGACTCCTGAGGTACACCAATGGTTACCTTTAATCTGGCAGATTTACACTCACTATACCACTTTTTGATATCTGTCTGTCAACCATCCCCTGATCCAAGTCAATAGATTATGTTTTAGTCCTATATTCTCCAGTTTACACAACAGCCTATCGTGTGGTATCCTATTAAATGCCTTAGAAAAATCCAACATTATCATAGTGTATCCATTCCCTTTATCCAACTCGGCCGTAACATTGTTATAAAATATGTTGTTCTAAAACATGACCTTCCTATAGTAAACCCATGCTGTTCCCTGCATAGTATAGAACGCTTGTCTATCCATTTCTGTATGCGAGTTCTTACCAACTTCTCTAAAATCTTCACTGCCACACCAGAGATACCAATAGATCGGTAGTTAGACACATCAGTTTTTGCACCACCCTTGTGCAATGGAACTATCATACATTCCATACATTCCTGAGCTGAGACTGAAGTTTTACAAATGTGTGAAAGGTCTTGTCAATTCAGCTGAACATTCCTTTATCAAACGGGCAGATATTCCATCTGTCCCTATAGACAAATTCTTATCTAGGTTATGCAAGAGCTCTTCAACCTCATTTTCATGAACCCGTAACTCTTCATCTAACGTAGTAGTAGCACCATGCTACATACACCTGGTTGATATATCTTAGCAAAGTGTGCACTCCTTAGCTACCGACACTCGTGTACCATCTGCATTCAATAAAGTATTCTTTTACATTCATTCTTTCTTTTGCTTGAGACATAACGATAAAATTCTTTTGGATTGCCTTAGCTTGCATGGCCAATTTCTTTTCATACTCCGTTTTAGCTTTTCTCAATTACTTTTATGGCCTGAGCTTTATATATTTCATAACTCCTCTTACTCTTATTCTCACGATATTCTTCCCACATCAACTCCTTCTTGTGGATCTCTAGCTTAATAAGGCTGCATATCATTTCACTCACAACCTATTTATTCTTCGAATACTAGGGATACATTCAGATACCACCTCATTCAAGCACTTTTTCAAAGATTCCCATGCATGGCTGACATGTTTTCCATTCAGTAACTGATACGATGGGACCAAAGATACTATACTTCTAAGTTGATCATAATTTCCAGCTTTGAAATTTAGCATGTAGCCTGATTTAATCCGAGCTTCAATACAAGTAGATACTTCCCAAGAAAGAACAGCATGATCAGTGTCACCAATTTGTGGTAAAATAGCCATATTCTTAACAGAGATCCCTTCTGATGCTATGAGCAAATCTAACACTCTTTGATCTCGAGTTCCTTCTTTCACATGCTGCTTGAGAAACGTATCTCGCAACAATTCAATAAATTCCTGATCTTTCTGATCATTAGATTTCTCTTCTACCCATTCTTCTTCTTCTTCAACCTTCTGGTTCTGTCCACTGCTGGACGAAGGTCTCCCCCCATGATTTTCCAGATCACTCTGTTTTCTGCCTCTCCCATCCATCTCACTCCTTCAATTTGTTCCAGTTCATCTCTCCACCTTCTTCTGGGTCTTCCTCTTTGTCTTGCTCCATCCATTGGTCTCCACTCTGTTGTTTTTCTAGTCCATATCCCATCACTGCCTCTATCAATATGGCCAGCCCATCTCCACTTAGCCTGTTTAATGTACTTTACAATATCCATGACTCCTGTTTGAGATCTTATCCAGATATTTGTCTTCCTATCTTAATGTTATTTTTAGCATACTTCTTTCCATGCGATGTTGTGTTATTCTCAGCTTTTTGTTTAGGGCTTCTGTTAAAGTCCATGTTTCTCCTCCATATGTAAGGACAGGAAGTACGCACTGGTCGAAAGCTTTCCTTTTTAGACTCATAGGGATGTCACTTCTGAATATGTCTCTCATTTTCCCATACTCCATCCATCTAAGGTGAATTCTTCGTTCAATCTCTTTTCTTTGGCATCCTCAAAGGTTAACAATTGGCCCAAATATACATATGAAGTAACGTGTTCTATTTCATGGTTTTCAACTTTGATAGTTCTGTGGTTTATATATTTATTCATCATTATTTTTGTTTTTTCTCTATTTATTTTTAATCCAATTTCTCTGGATGCTTCATTAGCCTTTCTTCCAGATCTTCAAGATTATCTGCTATTAGGACAATATCATCTGCAAATTTCAGATGATGCAGCCTTTCTATATTTATGTTTATTCCTTTTGTTTCCCAATCAAGGCTTCTAAAGACTTCCTCTAGTGCAGCTGTAAATACTTTGGGAGATATAGTGTCGCCTTGCCGGATCCCTTTTTGTATTGGGAACTTTTCACTGTTTTTATATAATTTAATTACAGAAGTTGGTTTATTGTAAATATGTTTTAGTGTTCCAATATATGGTTTCTCAGTTCCCTGGGTTTCAAGTGCTTTTAGTGTTGTAGATGTTTTAACTGAATCAAATGCTTTTTTCATAGTCTATATAGGCCAGACAAAAGGGTTTATTGTATTCAATTGATTTTTCAATGAATTGTCTTAATGTGTGAATATGGTCCAAAGTATTGTAATTCTTCCTAAATCCAGCTTGCTTACAGGATTGCATTCCCTCAAGTTTAGATTTTATTCTATTATTTATAATTTTTGTAAAAACTTTATATATGATGGGGAGTACGCTTATAGGTCTGTAGTTTTTAATTTTTTCCTTATTGTCCTTTTTATACCCAATCAATGTTTGGAAAATTATAGTCACACATAATGATCATTCGCTTGGTACCCATAAGGCTAAATTGGCAATGCAATTCTTCATCCCCTACAACGGAGCTGTCAGGTCTGTAGATGTTAACATAATTAACATTCTGTTAACCTCCACTTCACACCAAATAGACTCAAACTCATCGCTGCATGGAACATTGTTACCCTAATTGTTTTCTTGTATTTCTACCCTAACTGGACTTAAATCATCTGTTATCATTAGTAGCACCCCTCCTCCTCCTCTCCTATCTCTTCTGTCATTCCTAAAAATAGTATATCCGTTACACCCGATCCCACTTACCATATCTGATTCTGATAGCCAGGTTTCACTAATGCCAACAATCTTAGGCCACATCGTATTCAATAAAGTAAAAAACTCAATCCCTTTGTTTCTAATGCTCCTAGCATTTGTGTATAGACATAAATTACGACCTAGCCTATTCTTGTAATTTGATATGCAATGTATTTGGTCTTGTTCTAGAATTTTCTCTTTTTCCTCCCCAGACATACTTAAAAGGTCCGAACCCAGAGCATATTTTCCACTCTTTCGCCACATACATAACCATGTTTCAAAGGCATTCATATCTTTATCTCGTTTGTATATCATAGTTGAACTTTCACACACATTTTCCCCATTCCTCCGTTGATGATCTAGTTTCCCTGACTCTCTGCATTAAGTCTCATATCAAGAAGTAATTTCTCCAGACTTCTGATGCCAAATGAATTGAAGTGCAGGCCATCATTCTTATACTAATCTTTTCTGCCATCGAACACACCCCAGACATTAAAACCTCACATCCATATCTTCTACATAGCATGAACGTGAAATCATTTGCTATCATCGCCCTCCTTAACTATGGTATAGTTAAGGAGGGCGTTGACAGTTCCAGTCTGCTACCACTCTTATTCAATGGCACTTTCTCGCTTCTTCCAACAGACCTTTCATATATTCTCTCATACTGTGTTTGTCACCACTTTAATTATTTGTACCTACCAGCACTACCATTTCTTTTACATTTCGTTTTTGGTTTTCAATTACATTTATCATATTTTTAATTTTCGCTCCTGGGAAACTAGAAGTAGTGTCTCCCTCGACAAGCGCAAATTTTAAAATTGAGTCACCATACCATATTGCCTCTTTTTTCTTAGATATTAACTGACTTACCTTGTTGTTATCAATATTTTGATTACCAAGTTCAGTGTTTTCCTGCCTGTTGTTGTTGTTCTCATCCTTTTTCTTATCCTGTCGAAGTTTAAACAAACGTTTTCCCACCTTTTCCAATTCCCTGGTTGATTTCTTAATAATTTCTTTTAACCGAGCTATTTCTAATGTCAGCGTATCCCCAGATAAATTATTATCATCACTGCCGCAGTGTTTTTGTTCAGGACAAACGCTCTCCTCAGTAGCAACTTTAGCTTTAGTCACCACCTTGTTACGACGAGTTTTTGGCGCCATTTTCAAGAATAGTAAAAACTAATAATTTCTCTGAAATTACGTTATAAAACACTTTAGTACAATAACTACACTAATAAAACTACAATAATATACTAAAAATACACAATTAAATCTAAGAAAATACTTAATAAAGCAACAAAAATCACAAATCTCTCAGGAGCTCTCTGACAGTACGTCTTTTCACCTGCTAGCCTCGACACCGGATATCTTCCAACGACTAAATTTAAACCTTAATCAATCCACAGTGTTAGCATAATATAAGGTGTTCCAACATTTGCGTACATGATTTCATGAATAAATGTTAATTTAGTAAATCTTTTTATTATTTTGCATTGCAAAACTATTTAGATTTACTCGGAGACACTACGGGTGAATAAGATAGACGAACATCAATATATGGGGCATGCCAGTTGTTTGATTCCAATTCTCTCGGGACTCTGCAAGTTTATTATTCTGCTAAATTATTTTCTTTCTCCATAGCAACATGGTTTGCTAAATATTGTTGAACATAAATCAACGACTGTATTTCTAATAATGCAATTATAAAGTGTTGTCTATGAAATCAGTATAGTGCAACAGAAGTGCGTTGTGGAGCGTGTTTATAACCCGCGCTTTCCATGCACTGATATTTCTGGTTCTTTTCCAGACTTGAATTTATACTACTTTTCGACACGCATATTCCATATGCCGAAATTTAGTAGAATAAAATATACGGAATAACTTTTGTTTCCTCTTAAGGTTGCCTTACATTATAAAGTTACTGAGTTGTTTGCTGCTTTTTCTTGCGGCTGAAATTTGCATTATCTCTGAGTTCATTCTTATTTTATCAGTGGGATACTAAGTTGTTTGAATTGAAGCCTGTTAATTCGGTATTACTCATAAGAAAGAACACTGCATAATGTATTTCGCTTTCCCACTAATGAAAGGAAAGACCAGTGGTTCTGTTAAACTTATTGCTACGACGTCTCGAGAGATTTCAGGATTGTTTTCAGATGCACAATTTAAGCAAACCAGAATCGCTGATTTTTCGTCTTTCTAAATTTTACTAGTTTTATTTTAATTACAGCCAAGGCAGAAACTATTCATGCATCAAATTCTATAAAGATTTATTAAGCGCATTTGAAAGTAAAGTAATCCTCGCAGATTAGTTAATATTAGATTAGATATATGTAGGAAGATTTATTTACTCGATTGTTATATATTTTTTTAAAAAAATATTGAATGACTAGAAACCGAGAAAAATGAAAACAAAGTTTAATAGCACTAGTTTCAGCTTGTATAATCCTTCTTCAGGTGCGCATTACAAAAGAAATAATCAGTAAAACATAAAGGAAATAACTGTAAACAACACGGAAAGTTAGTTATATATACATTCAACGTAGAAACGTTGAAGTCTGCGCATTCAAAACTGTTCTCTCGTTGACTTCATTGTTGGGCGTATGCATGCGTACACATCTCGCGAACGCCAGTATTTGATCGTAGCACAATGACATTCTGAAAGGTTGTAACTCAGGTAGGAGGTTGAGAATGATTTCTTTTGATTCTATTATTATCTTTTTTTTTCTAATTCATCCTGGCAACGGAAAATGTTATCAGACTTGTCCCATAGGACTGTATGCCTAAGATTGTCTTCATTAGAATCGACCGAGATCAGAACATGACTAGACAAAGCACTGGTTCGCGTTCTCCTGTAACTGACGTCTCTCTTATGTTCTTAAATGCGTAACTCGATCGATTTCTCTGTTTGGCCAAAGTATGGTATATCCACAGTTGCACCAAATCTGGTAAACACTAGGATATTTAACGATGTGATGTCTAGGTTTCGGACGGCTCATTAAGCAGCGGATTTTTGGAAGAGAAGTAAATAAAGTTCTTATGTTGTATTTCCTAAGAACCTTGGCCAATTTGGGTGAGAAAGAGCTTATGTATGGTATATAAATATTACCTTTCACCCATTCGTCTCTTGATTATTGCGAGAGGATGGATTTAATAGGTATTTGTCAATTGGCTTTTGTGAATAACCATTCAGTTCAAAAGTAGACCTGAGAAAATTGAGTTCTTTATTAAGTATTATTGAGTTCTATCTCATCATCAAGAAGGGAGTGAGCACGATGTCCTAGTGTAGAAATGATTCCAAACTTTTGAGGAGGATAATGATAGGTATGACTGTGAAGATATCTGTTGGTGTGGGTAGCTTTTCTCTAAATTGAGATTTTTAATTTCTCTGAGGAACGAGTCTGTTTGATGTCCAAAAAAGGAAGAGAACCATTAGCTTCAAACCCAGCCGTAAATTTTATGTTCGGCTTGAATATTTAGATGTTCTAGGAAGTTCAAGAGAGATTCACGGCCATGACTCCAAATCAGGAAAATGTCATCAATATCTCTTTTCCTATATCAAATATGAGACTATATCAAAACTAGCCATGATTTCATCTTCCTTAATACACATGAATATACATTCTGCGGAGTTTTTAATGAAAGACGATGATTTACCGGAAAAACATTTGAGAGAGTTTTTAATGAAAGACGATGATTTACCGGAAAAACATTTGAGAGATTTAGCCACATATTTTGAAAAGTATGCTAGAGAATCAATTCCTTCTACGATAGGTCGAAGTGAGGTATTTTCTTTATGAATTTTAGAAAGTCCATATAATCGTGGAATAAGCGGATGGAGAGAACGAAGAGAAAGGCATATATTTCTAGGTAGTTTTTAGTAGGTTGTTGTTCCGATTGTGGAGTTCACTGGTGGAATCTCTCTCTCTCTCTCTTTCTCGAGAATCGAGTAAGTGTCACTCCGTAACAACTCCATCATCTTGTTATGATATTCATCAATGTTAAGAACAACTGTTGCGTTGCCTTTATCCGCGGGAAGAATAATTATATTTTTGTTGTTTTTTAACTTAATAGCCTGCCGTTCGATGATTGTCTCTAGGGGTTTTGGCGTTATTGATGATGAACATTTATTCAATGCGGAGTAGGTTTGCCTCTTGGGTAGGAAGAAAGGAGGTACTGTAGCGTTTTCGATCTTTGTAAGTAATAATTTTTAGGAATAGATCTGGGAGATAAAACAAAATTTAGACCTCTACTGAGGACACTTTTCTCTGCCATCGGAAAGATTATAACTTGATTTGTTAATAACGACTTTGTCGGGATGGAGGTGTGGTTTCGAAGAAGTTGAATTTCTTTGTATTTGTTTAAGGGCTTCGAATTTTACCTCCCAGATCTATGATATTGACTGCGATAATTGACTGCAAGCTGTGCATTGATTTTCCCATTGAATCAAATTAGTCTAACAACATTGCTAAACTGCTTGTTTTGTCTTCACGAGAATGCAGAGACTTGGATTATTTCTTTCTCTTTAGTTTATTTAATGTTTTCTGTAGTTTCAATCAAAAAGAATATCAAACTATTGAAACTCAATAATGTGTTAAAAACGGACTTAATGTCTTTATTAACAATTCAAAATAGTTATGGATATATGCTGATTTAAGTATAATTTCCTTACATAATTTCCACTAAGCTCAGTCAGGTAGCTATATTTTAGCAACCTCTGGCAATTTTCTGTTATGCTTCTTTTTAGTGCGACAGCTTCGATAATTTATAACCTATCCTGTCAATAGCGTCCATCTCACAGTGGCGATTTAGCAACTGCCCCATTGCCGTAGAGTCATTCGCTACTGAATAAGTTATACAATTTTATTGCTGTCCCACACACGAAAGTTTACAAACCTTGAGCATTAATATCTTGAAGGATGAAAATCAGATAACCCGGAAGCCGTACTATAGAAAATGCATCGAATCACTGGTTCAGACAACTTCATTCCTTAAGCAAAATTGTGGTTTTTCGCTCCGAATGATAGAAATCATCTACCACATGAATATTTCATGCATATTAATGTTGCAGCGGAATTAGTCTATAGGTTGCAGAGTAAGGGCACTTAGCCACCCAGCTGGCTGTTAATTTCCGCCCCTAGAAATTCTGACTCTCGGTTAAAAATACATTTATAGAACTTCGTGTAGAGACAAATCTTTATAGAGAGACCAGCTGATCAAAATAAAAGTTAATTACCACATAAATCGTTCAAAAGAACAAGAGGTCATTTTCTTCTGAATACGGAGAAAATGTTGCATTTGGTGCTGCTGCCCACAACAGGATTTATCTACTGGCATTCTCTAAGGAGTTTCTAATTACGACTGGTTGAACAAAGATTTGATGACATGTGAAATATTGCATTACATTTTAATAGTGTGCCGGACGGTAGCAGCAATGGCCACTAATGATCTTTCCAGAGAGGAGTGCACTTTTAAAAAGGATGCTTGCTAGCACAGAGGAAAAATTACTATGACGGGATTTGTGCGCCATAATTCAGAAATCTTTCGCTGTCATTCATTCAGTAAACTCAGGAGATTGAATACTTAAATCTGAAAGCAACAATTATTTTGTAAGTAGCATGAGATCATGAAAAGCATCCTTATCCCTAATTCATGCGGTAAATAAGTAATATTGTGGCGTCATGTTTGAAGAATAAGAAACGATCAGAAGCAGGAATTGGTAGATTGCAGCAGCTGAGTGACTGCCTTAACCCATTAGTGCTAACTATCGCTGCAACAATTTTATTTTGTTCATTACTTCAACTATGATTCTTTTTAAAAGGAGCACTTAATTAATGATATAGAAATTTTAAAAAATGCTCATCTTTTAACACTTTCATTGCCAAGCTGAAAATTGGAATTTCGTGTGGTGGCCAAATTTTTTTTATTTTTTTTATTTAGTTAACGACGTCCACGCGATACCGCGTGATCGGCCGTTTGGTGAGGACTCGCATCGCGTGATATCGCGTGGTTGGCAATGAACGTGTTAAAAGCTGGCATCAGTAAAATGTCTCATTAAGAATGAGGGGAAAATTTACGTAGTATTCTTGTAAGTGTGATTTTGCCTTCATTTCCGTGCATATATGCTTAAAATATTTCTGATTCTTGATAAAATAATCTCATTCTGTGAGGTGTTATTTTTTCACTGGTTAATTTTTAATAAATTATAAAAAAATATAGTACGTTAGATAATTAGGGATTAGGGATTCTCTCTCCCCCCATTCAGTAGTTAAGACACGGCTTACACACTTTTTCCCAAGATGAGAATTAGCAGCGCTGAGTAGTTTTTCTTATTTTAAGTTGAAAAAGCTTGAAAGAGAGTTCATTACTTTAGAATTTCTTGTATTTCGTTCGTATGTTGTTAACAGCTTGTTCTGAATTTATGAAGCACACTTATCATGAATCCTCTTATCTAGGCGCTTAAAAAAGAATGAGTTTTACACGAGGCTCTATTTAAAAAAATATGATAAAAATTATAAGTTCACATAACTCTAGTGTCAAAAATAACAATTAATGTAATTTTTATGGTCATTCTTTACAACTCGTTAGAAATGAATATATATTGTCAAATGGCAGCCGATGAAATGCATCCATCTAATGTAATACAGTCATGAGTCAAAACGTTATGACCACCTAAGTAGTAGTGTGTTGGACCTCCTTCGGCTAAGACGACACTTGAACCCATCTTGGTATTGGTTTCACCAGACCACGGAAGGTCTAGGGCTAATCAGACAGGACAGCCTACCAGAGGTAAGCGACTAAGCGAAACTGCTGTTGAAGGAGGATCATTCGTTCCATATCCGTCATCCGGTTATTATAATTAAAATATAAATGAATATAATTCACTATCAGGGGATATTGGCAGCCGGGGAGCATTCAAAATGCTTGTACATGATCATCGAACCATGCTTGCATAAGGCGAATCTTGTGACACTGGCACTTGGGCGCTGACTTGATGGAAGGATGGAGATCCATCGGACAGCACTGTCATTATGTAGGACACTACTTTGTCCGAAACAATTCCCAAACAAGAATGTCATATTTAGCGGCTGAGAAGAATATACATGAGAACAATCTCTCTCTCTCTCTCTCTCTCTTTCCAGCAATATACTGATATCACTAGCCTATTTCCAGCAAACTTTGCGGTCTGTTTGCAGGAGTGGTCATAACGTTTTGGCTCAGAAGATTATATAGGTTAGAAAAGTATGTTTTATTAAATTATCGGAATTATGGATTTTTATTAGTGTTATAAGCACGAAAATCTTGATAATCAAGGAAATTCTTTCAATTATTCTTTTCTACAACTATTTTTAACCGAATGGAAAAATTTTTATGGAAAGATTGCACTTCTATCTTACATTTTTAGCAGTCCTAAAGTTTTTGTCCTAAAGTTTTGGTGCCACGGATGGGCTAAGATAATTCGCCTACCCTACGCTAGAGACTTCACATAGTGCACTTTCAGAATGTAATATGCAGCGTAGTGATTTCACAGTAAGCGATTAAATGTACCTCCCATTTAAAGGCATTCATATACATTTTATGCCATAATGGCATTCGAAATCGCCTTGTTGGTTTGCCTGCCGGTACTCTAAACACTCAGATATATGAGAGTAATATGAATTTTTCACCATGTTCCTGAGAACATGAGATACTAATATTAAAATAAATCACTAATGTGTTTCATTTATCAAAATGAACAAGCTTAGCTACAATAGCATTAAGTATCTTTTTGAAGGCAGGTGGGTAATCAGCCTTCATTCATAGTAAGCTAAAGCTACAACACTACTCTCCTGCGCGAAAGATTGGAGTAACTCGTGAACCAGCCGAAGAAAGGCCTAGGAAAAAAGACCTCCTCAAGGATGGAAATCAGTGCTGGAAACGATCGTGGTAGTGATTGCTATGCTGTTTTAGCATATATTCGCATTAGACTGCACAGAACAATCAGTCAGCTAGAATAGTTTTCATTTTATGTACGCTTTCCTCTTTATGAGCCTATCTAATAAGCAAAATAACTATTACAGAAAGAAGTGATTATCTTAAGTGACACACACGTGAAAGATTGTGAAATCTTATAGTATTAGTTCTGTATGTTGGCTATGATTTTATTTAATTTTTTTTATTTTTTCCATAAACCTTCCTGTAGAGACCAAACATGGAATTTTTTTCTAGCCACTTTCTTCTGGTTAGTAGTTAACCTTCAATGTGAATAATCTGTGCAATATGTGAATTTCTTTTGCAAAATGGTTAAAACAACTTCAGAAATTATATAATATGGTTATCCCTCTGTGTCCTTATGAATGAAAAAAAAAAGCATTTCGAAAATAAGAATTACTATTGGGTCAGCGGCATGTATTATCAGGACAGAATTTAAAAGCATCTTTTTACTTTAATAAATATATTCAACGGTCCTTCGAATTGTGATCACGAAGTTCCAAATTATTATTATGGAATTAATAGAAAACTATGTTACAGTGTTAGGGAAGGGAAGTTCAGCAAAGCGTCACCTAGAATGACACATACAAATCAAAGCATTTTCTTAAAAAATATTTAACTTGTTTTCAATTTTTAATAGTTAGAAATGTGAAAAGTTTAATTTTTTCATCCAGATCAGCAGCTGAACACTTTAATCTTAAATCATTAAAATTTCAGAATAGGCTTTTAAAATTAAAAAGGCTTCAGGTAACTACTAAATGTAAATAAAATCCAATTACGTTACAGTTTCATTAAACTTCAACCATTAGATATATTCAATTAAATTTTTATTTTTGTAAAGCACCTTGGAAGATTACGAGAGTCTGCAACACTATGTTACGGAGACGGTCCATAAATCCTCCTCCCTCAAATTACACCATTAAGAATTATTTATTTACAAACTTGGACTATATGCTTGCATTACAAGAGACATCATTTATCACGGTAGGGATTTGGAAGGTATCCTGTAATCCTGATCAGATTTGCATCATTAGTAAGTGCCGAATGTTGGACAGGCAAACTAAAGGGAATATTACAAGAATAAAAAAGTGAGGACTCGCTAGTTTCTTAAATCTTAATTAAATAAATCATCATCACGTCTCTCATTAGATCTTACAACCATAATTTCGTTTGGGCTTAAATATTGTGATATTTAAAGTGCTTAATCTCTCTCTATATATAGAAATAATTGCTGTTAACCCAATAATTTCTTACGATAGAAGACCACGTGTCTGTAATGTAGCATTAGATTAGCATTTATCTAAGAGGTAGACGAGCGGCTGATGAACCTTCAAAATGGGCGTTGCACTCCACAGTCAAGGAAAATTCCCTTAAAACATACACGAGCCAGAGAATTCCTAGTAGAGCTTGCGATGATATTTCATTTCAAAGGAAGGAAAACGGTGACAACGAAAGGACGCAAAGATGGATCATCGTTTGTTCAGGAATGCCCTTCAGACTTGTTCTGATGGGCATTTCCGGGATAATACGGGGTTCAATAGATGTGACGATTAAAGTGTTCACTGGATGCGCGCAATTTCCGACTTCCTTTATTGTGTCGCAATATGAAAGGATATTTTCCATCGGGCATAATTAACAATGCAACGCGATATTTGGCACGTGACAAAAGCAACTGAAAACCTAGGAGAAAGATGTTATAGGATTTTTTTTTAAATTCCTCCTCCATTTTGCTTATTTCTAAAATAGACGCAAGATTACAGCGCAGGTTGAACAAATTTTGGTGTTTCTCGCCTCGGAAATAGTTTTAGCGCAATTTGATTCGGAGTATCATGCAAGAGTCCTTAATTTTTTGAGGATTAGTTGAATCGAACAATAAATATTCCACATTTGCTATGTATTTATTATTTTGTCGACGGATGTGCTACAAATTGCGTTTCGTGATCTTTTTTTCTATTGAAAGTAACACCGAACATTCCAATTACGAAAGTAAATGTAGCTGTAGTTGAGCAAAACTTTCGTCATCCTCTAAACATTTAACTCGCTTTTCTCATAAGCAGTTTGAAATATAAATATCGGATCTACTTCACTTGTTTGCATGAAACAATGAATTGATATTTCATCAAGTAGAATCGAAGTGAAATAAAAATAGAAGTAGGCTTTGATTCGAAATGTCTCAGGCCCTTAGGAGATTCTAATCCCCTAAAGAACCATTATTAAGGTTTTTCCAATGAACGTGAGTTAGCCGGTCTCATACGAAAATGGAAGTGATTTTCCTCTCTGAAAACTCGAGTTTTTTCATTCCGAAAGCAGATAAATCTGTCCTGTGAACACCCGTACCTACAGACATTAAAATATCTACCGTCAGAGGGTTGCTGCGGAGGATTGAGAGGCTGGCTGTATTAAATTACCAGAAACCTCTAACCAGGGGACTCAACTCGCCTAGGAGTGATCATATTAGGGTGTCTGATCCTGGTGTTTACTTTTATATTTATTTAGAGAAATCTTAATTAGAGTAAAAGAAACTGGCATTTTAAAGTTGTATTCTGATTCTCTATACTTAAGTTACTTTTTTTTTCAAATACATAAGGAATAGTAAATGATTTCATTTATATTTTATAATTTTTTCGTATTATTTCAGACGGTTGCCACTTTCAAGTATTGCACCAAGTTCGTATGGCAGAAAGAATCAACTGATCTGAAGATGTGCATACTATCCTTTGAAAACCCACTTATCGCTGTCGAATGCTATGGGTTTTCAAAGGATATGGGTTCAGATTTCGATGAGAAAGCGACGTCACTTTTTGTGATATCTTCCACATGCCAATAGTTTACAATACAGATCCCGTTATTATTAATGATGTAATTCGTGGACAACTTCTGAAGATATTTTTCTCATATTTCCCAAGTTTACAGTGGTTATATCCAAAGTAAAACGAATGAAATCTTCCATTACATTTTTGTAGCTCGTTATTTTACATTTCGCCATTACTAAAGTAGACGGAATTTGATTTTCACTGAAGAATGCTGAAGGGAAACTGGTAAAATATCCTTCTAGGCTGACGTTCTGACGTGGGATCATTACGGTTTCTAGGCGATGTCGTCTCATTTCACCAGTGATATTTGATAAGGATCGGGGCGATGATGTTACAGTGTAATAGCTATCATTAGCCGCGAACCTACTACCATAGTAATAAGGAAAGATTCAGATGACTAATTTCTCTACTCAAATAAGTAATTTGGAGCTCAACGTGATCCTGAACTTGTGGCGGGTATCTGTTGCCTCATTTTTAGCTGCACTCTTGAAGACTTCATTTGCGTATCGAAAGAAGAAATAAATTAACGAATGTTATGCAAATACAATTTAATCAGACTTATATGTTGAGAGAAGAAATTAATTAAAAAAAAGGAAATATTAGTGAATGCGTTGCCTGACTCATTACTTTGTGTTTTGATTAACGCTTCACTATTTCTATTCCCTGAACTTATCTTACCAATGTTGTTGCATGTCGACAGCAAGAACATTGCAAACCGGCAAACTCCTTGTTATATTGAAAAACATTTTTAAGGTGGAATCTTGCACGACAACGTGCGCATTCCATTCAAAAATTATGTTATAGCCATTTCGTGCAAATTCTATGAAATGAAGATCGCATTTATTAAATTATTAACGGAGAAAGATCTGCTTAATTTTTCGTGGATCGACATTATTTCATTTTAACTTTAGTTCCCTTGAAACATGAATATTTTAACAGGAAATGAAAGAACAAATAATGGGAGCACAGACTTCTCAATTATAATCACATTTATGATATCCAAATATTCTGCCATTCTTACAGAAATAAAACACAATAAAGGAATATTTTAATGAAAAAAAAAGATCAAAACCAAATCTTGCAATAAAAACTCATGCTCGCCAAGATTATTTCCCTAAAGTACTTAAGGGAAGTACTATAATTCCCTTAGGGTTAAGGGAAGAACTTAATGTATTAAGAAAAAACATGAAATGTAAAATAAATAAAATATAAAACAATTAGTGCAAAAATTAAAGTAGTTGAATTTTACATACACTGGATACGAGAATTTAAATGACTCAAGTAACAGTGTTAACTGTGGATTCAACGATACAAAATATTTATTTGGAAAACCAGTATTAGTGAAGAACAAGTGAACATTGCATTATAGAAAAGTCGGGGAAGGAATAAAGGAAGCTAACTATAGAAACTAGATACATGGCAGTAAACAAAAGTTAAGCACTGACTCGTAGCAGGTGGATGCCAAGGACCACCTAGGTTGATCGGATCATTCGGATTGGATCTTTTAAGACAAAGTTTTCAAATTACATATCATAGTTTTTAAAACATCATTGTAAATTTTAAGTATTACATGAATTAGTGCTTCTAACGTTATTCTATAGCAATAACGTATACTTTCATACTTATATGACTGATACTTCGTTATTTGTGGAAGACTGTAATGGGGAAATGGTTTAAAACAAGCAGAGATACTAGACGGGGAGACCCAATATCACCAAGCGTTTTCATCGCACATTTAGAAAGAGCAATGGATAAAATGAAAGAAGATGCCAAAGGAATATCTGTACACGGAATGAGAATAAACAATCTGAGATTTCAGATGACATTGTTATTATTGAAGAAGACGAAAGAGAAATACAAAAACACTGAAACTGTTAAATGAGGAAGGAAAGAGAATTGGACTTGCTATGAACTTTGAAAAAACAATGACATTGGTATTTGGTGAGAAGAACATGAAACAAAAGATACAAATGGATGGAACTGATATAGCAAATGTAGAACAATTCACATATTTGGGAAGTAAACGGACATATGACTTGGACTGTAAAAAAAGAAATAAAGATCAAGGTTGCAAAGGAAAGAACAAATCTGAAGGCCATGGATAACATCTGGAAAAGTAAAATGATCAGTCTGCAAACAAAACTAAGAGTATTGGAAACATGCATCTTCAGCGGTGTACTGTACGGATCTGAAACGTGGGTAATAAATAAGGAATCAAGAAAAAGAATTTTGGCATTTGAAAGAACTTGTTACAGGAAGATTCTAAGAATAGCATGGGTGCAGAAAATCACCAATGAAAAGCTGTATCAGAAGATACAACCAGAACAGAATCTAATGCAGAAGATTATAAAACGGAAGCTGCAATTATTTGGACACATCTGTAGAATGAGTGAGGACCGGAAGATAAAGACATTTATGTTTGGTATTTTGGATGGTTTAAACAGAAGAGGTAGACCATACAGAGAATAGATAGATGATATAAAAGACTGGTGTGGAATGGGTGTACAAAATCTGCGACACTGTGCACTGGACAAAGAAAGGTGGATGAAGATAGCGAAACAGGCATCAGACATCAACGGGCAGTGAGCCCATGGTTCGTGATGATGATGATGATGATGAATTTATCTGAAATTTACTTCCCATCATTCTTTACTCAAAGACTTCCTCTGTTTCTTCCTGTTTCGATGCATATAATTTATATCACGATATGTTACATACGTTCTTGACATTCTATATCACATAAACGATAGTGCTTTTTTACTTGCCATCGTCCCTTTGCCTCTCCAAAAATGCAACGTAATCCAAATAACCAATCTAATCAGTTTAATACAATCCATGTAAAACTACATTTCGCTAACTACAACTGACCATGGATTGTTACCAATATCAATTTAACAAGTGTGTTCAATTATTGCTTATAAACCTAACCCTATCCAATATGAAATATTAATTTCTCAAAGTAGAAAAGGATTACTTTAAGGAAATTATATTAGATTATAACTTACGTTAATTTTCTGAAATGAATAGGCAAAGAATTCTCACAGCAGATATCAGCATCATGTGAAATAATACAACACTCGTTAAGTTATATTGTCCAGATTATCAAACATGACTGACTTCAGTCATTCTCTAAAATACTGAATCATACTCTCAGTTGAACATCTGATAGCATGATTATAAAATGGATTAACTCTAATTATGTATAAAATGCACGTGATAAAGAATTATTAGAAATTCAATATAACAAAGTATTTGATTAGAACAAGATTCATTCGGATGCCTTTTGGAATTTCAGTTCCAATGAAATGACTTGGTATTCAAATAGTACCATCTGATAAGCAAAGTAGCATGATTAAAATAAGTAACTGAAATCAAATAAAACATTTGAAGAGTCAGTTATTGATATGAAATTACCGTAGTTGCTTTAACTTCTCTAAATACGTATTCACTGCCTGCATTGAAGTAGTGATGGAATCTTCATTCTGACAAATTACTCTCTCTTCTCATTAATCTTCGCTGAATCTTGCAAGCGTTCTCATTGTGATGTATTCATTCGTAGAACGAGGACTAGTTGTAGTTGTGCGTTTCCTTAATCGAAAGTTGATTACCGAAACCGAATTATTCATTACAGTCATTAACCTGCTAATGTATGTAAATCAGCTCCTTACAAATGCCGAGTCGTTTGGTTAAAAGAACAGTCATCTTATTCTTAATTATGCATCAGGTCGTGACACAATAGAGCGTTCGTCACATCTTCCAAATAAGACAGTTTTTGCGTTGAGAGAAGTCTCTTTACCTGCTACAAAGTGCCTTCTTGAAGAGATGAAATTCTTCAGTTGTTTTGAGTACCTTAGAGATTACATCCTAATTACATTCGCTTAAAAGGTGACGGAAATAAAACGAAAAGAATTTGCTTCGAGAGGTCGTTATCATCATCGGTGTGTTTTCTCATAGCAACACGAAAGACACCGCTGGAGACTTGTAAAGAGTTTACTAAAGTAATTGTACAGAGTTCAATTGATATGGTTAATAGCAGATGATTATAGTCATGACCTGCACTAACTAGGAAACACTGTTGGACGTTACAGATTGACGCAAAAATGTTGGCTCCTTTCTGGGATATCCTTCGTCCTTTTAATACTACGACATCGAATAAACCTTAGATCTGTTATTACTGCCACGTGTGTAAACTGCTGTAAACCTTAAGAAATGTTTACACAGAGCCAAAATGTAACTGTTCACTAAACAGGATGAGAATGATTCATTATATGGGTATTCACTATGCCTACTGACGCGAGAGTTAGAAAATAATGCTTTTTACGGCATTTTTAATAATGCAGCATCCCATAGCTCTGAAGCTACGATTGTGTATCCTCTTGAATATCTCTCATCGACTGTGTCTTAAGACAGTTTGATATACATTGATTTTTAAAGAAAATATTATAGAAAATGAATTGGAAGTAAATATGTTGGCTATATTTACATTACAAAGTATTGTGAGAAATTATGTTTGCGAATTTTATTAGAATAACATATAAATCAAATTTGATAATTAAGTGAAATTATTTATTATTTAATAAAATATATAAAGGACAATACTTTGGGTGTTTCGACCTGAGTTTTCTTTTTTTTCCTCTCTATAAGTATTGTGTTTACTTTCTTACTTCAATATTTCGTTTGCACGGAGTTTGCTATTTACAGATAATATAACCTAAACAGTCTTCAGGGAGGTGACTGTGAGATCATCTCCGAATGTGAGATTGTGTCAGCAAGTTGACAGAAATTTTGAAATTGAAAGTCTATCCTGATGCAGCAGACTGAGGCCCGAGAAGGAAGTGCGGCTAAAACCAATCACTTCGAACATAGTCGATTCATCGCTGAGCATAGCTGGGAATAGATAACGTTTCTTTACGTGTACCGATCGATCTGCAGTGTCACTCACTCACTGCTTTCTTGAGGACCATTGTTATCATAACAGACAATATCTTTCAAAAAAAAAAAAATCTTGAAGATCTCTCTTGAAAAAAATATTTTTTTTTGTCATCAGTAACTTTAAGAAAATATTTTTCTTTTAGATTGTTAAAGCGAATTATATTTTTAAAGGAATACGTACAGTATGAAAATTTCTACGACAAAAGCAAATTAAAAAAAGAAAGAGTAGATGATGGCAAAAAAAATCCTCTATCTCGCAAACAAATGCTAAAAGATCCTTTAACATTTTCGAAACGGGTTTAGTTATAAATTAATTATAATATATAATTAATTCAACTAAAATGTAACTGTTCCTTTCCATTACATTGTGTTCTTATTTTCCTACGTTATCCGATTTCCCATCGTCAACACTTGAATACACTCACCATGAGATACTATCACGATATTCTCGTAACAGGAAAAACTATTGCAAATTTCCGGTTTCTCAGCAACAGATTTGTTTAGTAAAATAACGGATCTTGTCGTTATGGGTTTGAGAGAAGAGTAATTGATCGGAACAGGCCACCTGGCCTAAAATCCATGTTAGGACGAAGAAGAAGATAAAAATAATATTCGGCTGCTAAGAGAAATGGAACAGTAGTAAAATATCCACTAAAAGTTTTTAAAGTGGTAAAAGATATAAAAAGAAGAGTTGTTGAATTACTGAAAATGTACAATACATTATTACAGCAATCTTGATAACAAGATCCTTTTTAATATATATATATATATATATTAAAAAGGATCAACTATTCTTGACAAATATATATATTTGTCAAGAATAGTTGATAATTTGGGCATTTTCGAATATAAAGGAGAATCAGGTAATAAAGATTGATATTTTAAAACACTGCTCAGGAAAATACAGAAAGCTTTGAAGAAATAATCGGATTCACCACCAGATGACAGATGACCAGACTGTTAAAATGCTCGTGTGGTAGTTGTATTAAAATGTACTTTTCTGGTGGAAAAGAAGTGATAACTCTGTAACGTGTAGCTGTGTCTTTTGAATTTATTGTGGCATCTGTTGAATTACTAAAGGAAGCCACATTTGTAAATGGTGTACATTAACACGACAAACTTTCCATGTTTATAATAACAGGAAAGGAATTTCCCAAAGGGATGAAAAGTGCTTCTAACTTTCTTAAGCGGTGATTATCCAACAGAAAAATGCATTATACTTTAGTAAAATAAGTTTTCTTCAATATTTTATTTAGTAACAATACGAAATAAGGATTTCTATAAAAAATACAGTGTTATAAGTGAAATAATGTAATATAAATTACACTTTTATTTTCATCGCAAAATGAATTGGATAATTCTTTTTTTTAAATAATTTTAAGGGATTAGCGTAAAGAGGAGATGAAAGAGAAAAACTGAGTTAGTTTTCATATTGTAAGTAAGCGCGTTTATTATGATAACGCGCTTACCTCTCTCAACTCTCGACAGAAGTTTCTAACTTATTTTCCATTTTGAAAGTGGAGCAGTATTCTCACAGCATCCGTTTGTTCATCTCATAATGTGAAGTTCATTTCTCGTTTAATGACTGTTTGGCCTTTCGGCATTACCATTGCGCGTAAACACGTTTACTTCTCCGGACGCGTGTTAGATTAGCAACTGCTAATCTATTTAACATTTGTGAATTCGTTAATCATATTTTGGTTGCGAGATACGTTGGCTCTACGTGGCAGCGCAGTGAATTATGACATGATTTATCACGCTTGATTTTATCTCTGCAACAAGTTATTCATGGTGTGTGCATGTGTGTCGAGAGCGAACATTCTGCACAAAAGAAAAACGTGTCGTATTTTTTTTCGGTCAGTTATCATGAACCTATCGTCTTCGATATCATCATTTCGTCGACATTATCGAAAAGACTATTCAAAGACACTGTTGCATTCTGGGAAAATACACTGGTATCATTTCGCCTTTGTGGTACAGTTTGGAAGAAATGCGTGCTTTTTCCAATCCCATCTAGAAAGCGAGAACCATTTTTATAAGACCTCGTCAATGAAGGGCGAGTTAGCAGCTGTGAAACGATATCAGTGTTTGTTCTCCCGGAAACTTGCGTTCTGACCCATTTTCCACTGATCAAACAACTCGCTAGTAGCAAACATGCAACTGACATCATATCAGGGATTTTCTTAGTTTCTGGTATTATTCAAAATAACCAATGCCAGTATCACTTGTGAACACGGGTATGCATTGGATATGCACATCGTTAAATTGTAATTTTCCTCGAAATAAGAAGTGAAGTATTTTTAATAGAATGCGGGATATGTAAAGTAATAATTACAAAGAGGTTGTGTGTGGCCGCGTGTCACTTTCTAAAGGATTTTGCAATATTTCCCCTTCGTTTGAAAAAAAAAAACTTGGGTTCGAATCCCTTCTAGGAAATTAGGAACTTTTTATAAGTTATTTTCAAGTGATTAGAAATTAGTTGGTCTTATGTAGAGATGTAAGAATTTTTCTTACCAGTAACTCGGATTTTTCATTCCACAAAACCGAAAAACCAGCCTAGGAACACAGTTAACAGGCATATTGAAATGGCCTCATAGTCTAAGTTGCTTCATCTGTATTCTAGCAAACAGTATTTTGTTTGTATATTTGAAAGTATATTTGACGAATCAGCAACTAATTCAAGATTTCAACGAGAAGGATAAGTTGTTTATCCTATAGTATTCTATTGAGAATCTGGTACATAATAAAAAAATAAATATAAAAAAACATGGAAAAAAATTAACGTTAGACGGAAATAACTACCAATTTTACTTTTTCACTAGTCATAAAATGACATTACTAGTGCGACTTCTCATCACAGTTTTTTTAAATTGATAACAATAGTTTATTATAAATAAATAAAGTGGTAGAATACATTTCCGTTCTTTTAGTGAAGCTAATCTTCACTTCTTGTATATATGTTACTCAACATTCCACTCCATCTCTTCTAATCTCTTACAATTTAAAAAGAAAAACGAATGAATCAGAAGGTTATATGTGATAACAAACAAAATGCGAACAAATCTCGTGTAATGCTAGTCTGTTCATTTTATGAACTGAAGCAAGATATTGAATTAAGAATTAAATAAATTAAGAACTATTTTAAAAATGTATTTTATTCGTATAGGGCACATAATTGTCTCGAATCATTATCTGGTTTTCAAAAAAGGTCTTCAAAGATCTTTAGCGTATCCAAAACAACTTAAGACTGTTGGAATGTAAAGTCATTTCACCTCCTCTTAATTTCTGTTTTATTTCGTAGCGGGTCCTTCTATTACTTGGTCATATAATCATATAATATCATATAATCCTTTTATATAATCATTTAGTCTGCCTCTGTTGCACTCCGATTCTCTTTGTTTTCCTCTGTCTTAATATTTTTTTTTTTATTTCTTCAGCTAGTGTTTATGTTTATGTACTTGATTTTTTTCACTCACGTTGCCGTTTTGTTTCTTAAATTCAGCTTTAAGCTTTGTCTATACATTTAATGTTCTTTAGTTTTCCTTTTCTACTTATTATTATTTTCATCTGTTCTAATTTCATCTGTTCAGCATTATAGTGTTCACTTCTTCACTTCTGGTATATATGTTACTCAACATTCCACTCCATCTCTTCTAATCTCTTACGAAAATGCTGTTTTTTCCCTGCTCAACCTCTTGCATTTATATAATAATCACTTATAAAACGAATAGACAACTAAAATTCGACAATTTTTGTTTTTATTTTTTATTTTTGATGTTGTAGCCTAATTCCATACTGATACCGTGTTCCACTGAAGCTAATTTCATATAAATTGTGCTCCGTTTATTTGCTATGTGAGTGTATGACTACTTCACGCTGCCCAACGTTCTGGTTATTTTCGTCAGGCCCTTTAAGGTTACCGGATTTGAAAACTGGGTTTAAGATTTTGGCGGCGGGCCGTATTAATATGCAATGAGACTTCTTCGTTTGCGTCATCGTTTATTCTAACAATTTAAATTTTTTTATACTAAAGTACATACTATAATATAAAATTCAATTTCTGCTATTTTTTCATTCATAGCTTGACGCTGTAGAACGTTGGGAATGCTGCAGATTACGACTTCATACACGACTTCGCATGAATTTTTCTAGATGGTGCATCTTATGAAAAACTTCCTGACCATTACTTCTCAAATGGTTTTTCTGATGATAAATGTTTTGACTGCTAGAGCGATATGAGAGGAAAGGCGATGAGGTGAATAACATGGAGTCACTAAGAAAAGCGTATTATGGAGCGTAACGTTGTACCGCAGTCGCGTGCATCTTTCGGCATCACGATTCATTTCAAACTCTATGAGTTATTAACCATCTCTCAAAGAATGGAGTCCAGTCAGTCTCAGAGGTGTACGAAATAAGATTTTTCTTCTTATTTACCTAATCGGCACTAATTTTCATCGCTATCTTCAAATTCTAGATTTTTATTACGGAACATCCATATACAAAGATTCACTTCCATCGAAAACTTATTTTTCACTTGTAGAAAAAAATTAAATCACATCCAAATTCGGCTTCATATCGAGTGTCGAACGACTCGTTAGAAGGTATAAAAGAAAAAGTCATAAATATATGTACAAGTATGTATAAATATTTCTGAAATCATAAACTTGGAAATAACTCCTGTTGCATATCTTGATTGATCTTTAATTCTTAATTTCACACAGCGAGAAAGATGATGTTCAAATAATAAGACTATAATTTCCTAGAGGTCTCTGATGTTGGATGTATCTGGTAATTCTGCGTGGGCGTGTGTGTTAGCAATTCTCAAAGGTGCTTCAAAATATCTGTAGAATTTGAAGTTTGTAAGAATATTTTTTGATAATATAAGTGAGGAATTAGAAAATGTTGTAACGGAAAATAATATCTCTACAGTTTCTAAACCCTGGTGACTTTCAAAGGTCTAGGTGCTTAAAATTCAAATCCGTAATTTGTGATTTTTTTTCAAGAAAATGTTTTGTTCTGCCAAAGTATGAACAAATATTATTGTTTGTTCTGAAGTTTTATAATACGTTTTTACACTCTTTTACCCCTTTATCGGTGCATTTCTTCTTTTTATTTCCTAGAAAGTTATTTATGAAATCATTGGTGGTTCTTTATACTAGTCTTATGAATATGATTAACTCCCATTTGTTGAAATACTTCTTGTAAGGATATGCAAGAGCTTCATTAATGAATTCATTTCAAGAAAGAGGTTTGAACAGGTGAAGGAATGCTTCTTATTATTAGAAGTTATTATGCCTCATGAAATAAACGAAATGTAGAAAACAGCCTAGAAAAAAGGTTCGGTAGCTTTGATCCCCGAGGTATATTCTAATCATATTCATTCAATACACTTTTAAACTTTCTAGCGATGAATAAATATAGTGAAAAAAAAAAACATAATGGTATAAAAATAAACAGCTCTTAAAATAAAATGCCATGATTTCATAAGATCATGACAATTCAGTATCATTTTTATGGAATCTACTCGTATCTTAAACAAGGAAGAATCAAGGAAACTAACTTTTATGATGTTTCTTTCATTTCTAGATCTTTCATATTCGCCAGCACGAGTGTCCATTACAATATCTTTCTGAGTATTTCTTATTAATCCCACATTTGATACTGTCAATAATCTTCATTAACTGTGACTTCTTTTCACCCCTTTTCAAAAAGTCTCTTCTCTGTTTACGGCTTTTATGTCATCCTTAGAAACTAAGATGCAGTTTAGTTTAATGCGTTTGCACTGGGATATTAATTTATAGTGCACAATTTTTTTATAATTAAAAGAAACACACGTATTAACCACAGTGAAAATGATTTAATTGTAAAGCGGAGAATAATAGTGGAGAATCCTACCTAGGAATAATTATATTAACTAATTATTATTCTAACTAGTTTTTACTTTAACTTTCAACTTTTTTTTAAAACTTTTCTGCCGGCAACTTCTTTTTATTGGGATATTTCAGTAAAGCGAATTGATTCTAATTGGACTGTTGGTCCTTTTAAGTACGACGATAATAATCCACGAGGCGGTAGCAAACCTACGTTTTTATTCGCGAGATATTACCATCGCTATACAAGAGACGATCATCAATACGCTTTTGTTGGAGAACAATATCGATATAATTTTAGTCTGCTGATAAGGAAATATGTCAACGCCCCATTGTGACATATTTCCTAATCAACTCACTAAACAATGCTTCACATTATACACTATGGGAGTCCTAAATAGCGGCTTCCTATCTGATAACGTAACATTGTTCTTTAAGAAATTGCCATTCATTGCACGGTGTGGAAACTTTAGTAGAAAGACCAAGATGAGAGTGGAAGGACTTTATCAGGTTTTCTTTTGAAGAATATTAATTGCATATTGCAAATAACGACCCAAAATCTGCTAGTAAGTAATTCTTATTACTTTCGATCCATTTAATATTGTAGCTGATTAATCGGTGCACACAGAGAAAACTAAGCAACGCTGTCCATAATGGATATAAGTAGATAAAAATTATAGAATGAATAAAGAGGATTTTCAATCGACCACTCTGCTTTACGAATACATCGAACAGTATATGGTTTGTCTCATCGTTTAAGAATAAAAAATTGTGAGTTCTCGTTAAGAAAAGAGCAGAGAAAAGTAGCTGTTCATGTTACACTGAAGATACATCGCAAGAGTAAACCAAGCAAACTAGGTTATCGCTTAGGATGGTATTAAAATGAAAGGAAACCTTGATTTTCGTTGTATTTCTTTTCAATTTTGAAGATGATAATTCATTTTGATGTACGACGATAGAAAGAAAGCTTTGGCAGCTGTCGTAATTAGGCAGAATATCACCTGTATACAATATGCTAATACCCGTACTCATAGGAAAGTAAGCATCCGATCAGACAGTAGAACAAGCATCGAATAGGATATTACAAAACTATATTTACCGAACAAAATGGGGATAAGGCTCCAAGTTGCAAGAGAAGGATATGTTCGTGATTACTGGCGTCATCTCACGTGTCGGAGAAGCATATAAAGAAAGCTTTGAATGGGATCATCGATTGGTGGGTGTCAAAATTTCTCCATTATTGGTTAGGGTTAGCATTATGCAGGACGTCCTCTCATTTCTAAAAAAACGTATACAGTTATCCACTGCATACACTAGCATGCAGAGGATAACTGGTGTCGTTGAGGCTAATGTCCTCAAACTGCAAAATGTTATGCAAAGTACTTTCAATTTGGGAATGCGATCGGCCGGATTCCAACCATTCAACGGTTTAGAAGTGGCTTCACTCTGCTACAGAAAACTCTGTGGCTGTCAGTTGCGCATATCATCTGGAAGATGCTTGAGGTAAGCATATGTCTTATAGGTGTGGACACGAATTCGGCCCATGATTGAGAAGTATGTTCTGTAGGACATACTGGTAGAAGGTACTCGAAATGATTGAGATGGCATTATATGAATGCCATCTGAATTATTTACACCAGCATTGAGACATCAATACGAACTGTCAACTGAAATAAACCCAGTGCGGAGCAAAAAAAAAAAAAACTGCAGCATTGATGCTTAAAATGCAACATCAGATTTACTCTGGATGATTGAAGAAGGGAAACTTGGAAATAATGAAATTCGCATGGTATTTTGGTCAACAGTAAAAATGTTTTCCTAGCGGTTGGAGATATCTTTGTTTTCCTTTCCTCTGTGAAATAAAATGTTATACTGTGTTACTCCATTATGAAAATTAATTTATTTATTGGTATGAGTACTTACGAAGATAAAATGGAGTTGTTTTGCTGGAAATGGATAAAGAATATATTTTTTATGTTAAACTCACGCTGGTGTGCTGGCATCAATTTTCATCTTTATTCTCTCTCTTCTTGAAAGCAATTCTAATCCACTTTAGGAAAATGGGAATAAACATGCATATCTCGGTAAATATTATTAATAGCTTTTACAAAATTCTAAATTGATCTCTTCAGCAAAATTTCCATTGGTGACTGGAGTAATAAAAATAGATTCCTGAAATAGACAAAATACAAAATAAACAAAAATTGATAGATAAGTTACATTAGAGCAGCAGCACTTTGTGATCAAAGCAAAAACATCCATCTGTCGACTATATAGCGAACAAACATGTAAAAGGATTGCTGCTGAGCTTTAAGTCGGTTCTTTTTATTGAAAGATAGAGAAATGGACGCACGCACGCACGCGCACACACACCACACACACACACACACACACACACACACACACACACACACACACACACACACACACACACACACACACACACACACACACACACACACACACACACACAGCAGAAATCTGGAGGTGGCGTTTTTGTAGCTGCTTAATCAATAACAAGTTGCTTTTGACAGCTACGAACTAAGATAAGATTGAACCACAAGAAAATAAAAAATGTTTAACACACCTTTCACAAGTAAATCTATTTTCTATTAAGCTCACCGAGCTGTTTCTCGATCACAAAACACCAAAATATCCGGAGAATAAACTACAGCATGATACACACAGTCACTCCCATAATTCCCTTGAAGATCAACAGAACTTTTAAGGGATTGGATTTATCCTTTATCTTGAGCTGAATATACGCAGTTGAATTACTGGAGTGGCACCGTTGGAAGGGGAAAAAAGTGTTCAGTAAACAAACAATAATCTGTGACAACATTTGACAAATGGTTTGCTGTCTCGAGCTGGAACTTGTCTTTCTCATTTTGTTCACTTTACTGAAAGAGATGTATCCCCAATAAAATATTCGAAATTTATAATTCGTAGGGCGTAATCATTCTTCTGAAAATGATCTCCTGTAACGAATAACAGTTCGAAACAAAATTAGTTTCAGCATAAAAAAAAAAAAAACTTAATAAAAACAAAATACATTCTGAATCGCGTTTGAAATTTCCGCCGTCTACGCTGGGCGATACGTAGTCATAAATATGAATTTGATATAAAAATCACCTAAAGAAAATAGAGATTTCCAGTTAGGAAACGCCCTCTAGCGTCCACCTTAAAACTTAACTAATGAACATCTAGTGACGATTGTCTTGAGTACAGTTTTTGTAAAATCTTTCATAAGTGATCACAGTGATATAGAATTTGTGAATGTAAAAGTCTTTATCATATTTAATTTTATTTTATGAAGAAGGAATGAAATAAAATTAGTCCAGAGAAACTCGTTCCCTGCATTAATGACGTTACTCATAATTCCAGCCCTTCCGTTCTGTTTTTCCACAAAATTAAAACTAGTTCAGGGAGAAAGAGTTTGAAATAATCTTCTCGATGAATAAATGTTGAATGAATGTATGAATGAAAATGAATGCTATAATTTTTTATCACTAAAAACCTTCCAAGTTGTTGTTTGAAGATTAACGTCGAGCAAGGCATGACCATGAGTCCAGTATTTTACGAATAAGGGGATTGTTTCTGGTTTTTGATGCGATTTATCTTTTAGCTACTCGAGTCGATTTCTTCCTAATTTGATAACGATTCTTCCCACGAAACATATGACTTATGCACTGCGAGTGGAAATCTGGACTTCATACATTATTTATTGCCAATTTGAAAATAATCTATCAGGAATATATATATACACTGGTGTCCAAAAGCTAAAGATAAACAACATTTTTAGCTGTATATGAAAACCTTTTCAATATGAAGACTACAGCCAAATATGGACAAAAGGTTATTGCCAGCATACGAATAAATTATATTACACAAAAATGTGTTATAAATTTCTTGAAAATTAAATGCAATACATTTCGGCAAAATTTAAAAATTTCCTAAGGACGTAGTTAAGGAATTAATGTACAGTACTTACAGAAAACTATGCGGAGAGACATTTTAGTATGGAATATCTCCACCACGAACTGCGGTGCAGCTCTTATAACATTGTACCATGATTAGCACCAAGTGATTCAGGAGTTCTTGAGGCAAATTCACCCACTTCTCCTTCAGAGCAAGGATAATGTCTTGTTTGTTTCCTGGAGGGAGGTGAATTTCGAGCAGCAATGCGTCTCCCTATTGTGTCCCAAATGTGTTCTATGGGGAGCTTGTTGACACTAGATTCGATAAATATCCTTGGTCTCCAGAAGTATCTCCACTGCTCGTATATGATGTGGTGTAGCATTCTCATCCATAAAAATGAATTCTTCGCCTACCTACGCAACTACGGAACAAACAAACATGACGTTGAAGACCTTCGTTGCAATATCATAATCCCTTTTTCCAGCACTTGTAAGCTCGGTGCGTCCATTAAGCCTTCCCACACCATGATCCCAGTACCGGCATCTTTATCGCTTTAGAGAACATGCTCGCGATGGTAAGCAGTACCACTTTCACTCCAGATCAAGTGTCGTCTAGAATCGAAGGAAAGACTGAAATGAGTGTTATCTGCAAAGAGGACATTAGCCCGTTGGTGTCTTGTCCAATTTTTATGGATACAACATCACCTGAAAACGCTCTACGATGAGTTGTGAATAAAGGGATGCAGACTACAGGCATTTGGGCGTATAGGCCTACTTGTCGCAGACGTCTTGCCACACTTTATCGAGATATCCCATACATGTGGTTGAATGGACCCGACTTGCAAGCTGACTTGCTGTGGTGCGGCGATTACGTTTTTACGTCATAAATGCATCAGGATTACGCAATCTCTCAATTAAAATATTTTTATTTTAATTGAGAGAGATTTAGGAGATAGACCATCCCCACTTCTACTCACAACAGTCGAGTTATGCGGATCCTAGCCACATACTTAAATCTTTGTTATAGTGAGTTTCCAAGAATTTGATAATCAGATCCCTTTGCTCTAAAAACCCAACTTTGAATTTTTTTGAAGCCACTCCAGGCTTCCAGTAAGTTAGGTCTTACTACCACTTGAAAGCTTTCACAAACAACGAGAGTGGGATTTGAACCCACTTCTGGTCGGTGGGGAGTGGGTACGAAATCTACTCGGCCAGAGTTCGTAAAAATGCAATTCCCATGAGTAAAGTGTTCGAAATGTCTTTCATATAATGTAACCATTTTTAAATCCTACTAATAGATAAATAATTGCATTATTTAGTGGGCCGGTCGTTAACCTGTATTCCATGGATGGATTTCAGAGGGTCCGCGAACTTGGATAGTAAAAACAAATATTTTATTTTCACTGACTTCTCTGAAATTTGGCATGTTCTTTTTAGTTTAGATGCAAAACTCTGTGTCAATTTCTTTGAAAAGACAAATCTTCGAACACTTCGAATACTTCAGAACTCGTTCAAACCTTATTTCTATCTTAATGACACATTAAAGTTAAACCATAGATCCACAAACCTTTTCTTTGTATGTATGTATGTTTACCTCAACCTTATGGTTGGTGGGGTAGCAATATGCTACTTTACTAGGGAAATAATGATTATGAAACAAGGTGGTTTCCTGTTGCCTTCCTTGCTCTACAGTAAGTACTTAAGACTGTAGACGTGTGTATGTTCACGGAACCGCTTTGCCTGTTTTAAGCGATAAAAAACCCGAGTTTACGTGAGAAACAAACCCACCACATCTATGAGAAGACTGGAAAACTCACCTTTAGTCGAACGACACCAGATAAACGTTCCTCGCGTCATGGACGGGAATCGAACCCAGGTCTTTCTGACCAAAGGGCTCCGTAGCTCAGTCGTAGCTACAGAGGCTTTCTTTTTCTTTGTGATATAAAATATATCGAAAAAGAACTCCAGAAAATTCTGCATTCCTCAAGAGAAGCCTATCCTAGCCTTGTAAAGCGAGCTGTGGAAGCTTTAAATTCCATTTTGAAAAATATATTTTTGCAAATCGGGATTTGCATACAGGATTTCAAATTATAACCATCAAAACAAAAAATAGAAATCGGTGGGATTTCTAAGATTATATGCATGTTACCCTAAAAAAGACCATCCCACAGGACCAAATCAATAACGATTGACTTGGTACTGTCATTGGAGTTATGAATATGAGGATTCTACAGACTTCCAAGCGTTTTTGTCTATTCTCACTTTGTTGTAACTAATTTTTATTTTATTTATGATGTCAATAAGGGTTATTCCTTATGTCTTATGTTGGTAAGAAATAGCGTCTAACGGCATTGTGAAACACTCGTGGACAAAGACATTGTTTTATGACGTATCATAAAGAATCATGATAAGAGTATCTTAGTCACGCAAATAATAATCGAATTTCCTAATTTCAATCTTTCGGTCACATATCGGCCTAATTGTTTCCCACCCCTTCTTGTAGTTCATACCAGACAAATAATAATATATATTACATTTATATATTTTCTGTAATGCCCATTTTCCTTATATACTCCCCACATTATTAATCATTCTCATCAGTATTTTTTTAATTAGACTTTTTTAAAATCATAATTATCCACGGACGCAACTCTTACGGCACGTGTTATCTATACAGTGGCGCGCTCTTTGAATAGTGAAGATTGACATACAAGGTAAATGTTTACTCGCCAAAACGAGTAGTGTAGTGCATACCTTGGCAGAAAGGTAGTACGAAAGTTGTGAACGTTGTAAGGAAGTAGTTTCTTGAGTTCCTTTTGATAGTGCAGTTAAATAAAGTACGTCTGTGGTGCGGACGCCGATTTATATGTTAGTGAATATCGTAGATTTATTTTCATTATGAACTGAAAGCGTGTTTCGTTGAGTAGAACGTCATAGTGCGGTCTTCAGCAGTACAGTATAGAAGATCTCAAGTAGCCTGTGCAGTAAATGCAGGTAAGCAGTGACTTAGCTAGGGGGAGGGCACTTTGAACCACTGTACCCTATACGTCGTTTTGACTTTTTTTTTGTAGTATTTTTGGTGTGTATTGAGAGGGGAGGCAAACACTCAGGACCGCCCAGGCGGTCCTGAGTGTTTGACCCTGATGTGCTACAAGTTACCTGAGTGGTCCTGATGTACTACAAGTTACCAAACTTTTACGAGTGAGATTTTCATGAAATTCTTTGATGGATGCCGCAACATCTTTCCACTGTCGTAATCCATTTTTTTAAAGTTAATACCGGAACTTCCCTAACCGCAGTCAAGTAAGCTATTACGATATTTGACAAATTAGGTATTGTACATGAGTATTTAATAGTAAAGGGGCGAAAATTGCCTTTCCAACACCTTTTTAAAATTTCCAGTTTCATCGCAATTAATAGAATGTAACAATAAACAACTGAAATTAATTTTGCTTTGCATTTATTTTGCAATATGCTTGTAACTTTGTCATGTATAACTGAAATTTATTTTATGTTTAATCTTACATACTTAATCTCTAAGTTATGTTTTTCTTTTTTATTTACCTTTTCCTGTTAAAACATGTGGAAAATAATCCCATTATAAGAAAACATGAAAAAATTTTTTCTTACTTGTCCTAAAATTTCTCTTTACATCTTGCACATCATGAATGATATTTTGCTAAGCAGCACTCAATTGAAGCTTCGCCAGTGGAAATCCAATAAATGGGCGTGTATCAGAGAGAGAACCACGTTTATGAAAAGCAGGCCTTCAATTATTTCCTGATGAAATTCGACACATCCTTTAGTAGACGTGCTGTCATCGTAGTAATAGCACACGTAAGACATGTTATTAATATTAGCCTCCCACCGGGGCCAATGATAAACTGCTTGTCAATTACCCTCTGAACATCCCGTTATGAATTGCAGGCCGAAGAGGAGACGCCATAGAATATTTAAGCAGCCTATAAATATGTATTGACTACTTAAATGTTTAGCTCGGGAAGAGAAGTGACCGTAACCTAGTTAAAGACGATACGACCCCCACCAAAGAACATTTAAGGATGGAAGAACTCGGGGTACGGATTAAGACGTCAAGTGTTCTTAATGGAATACGTGATCCACAAACGAAGTCAGAATAGTTTTGTTGGTTCAAATACAGTTCAGAAAGCGTGATGCTAAGATATTTCTAAGTAAAATTCGGTTACCTGCGTTGATGGCAGGGTTGTCTTTGTCTAATAAACTCGGATATTTCACCCTGCAAATTAGCCAGATATTTTCATGTGAAATTATGAGACAAGCATATTATATGTCAATTAGCCTAAATTGCTATTCTGACCGTAATCGATTCAAGTGCCACCAAGTGAAAGCCTAGAACTTACTCCTATCATATGAATGTTATTTTCCAGCTGGGATATATATATATATATATATAAATCAAATTTCAGTATTTTAACTTCCTCTCCCTCTTCAAAAGAAAACTGGAATGGCTTTTTTTGTAATTTTAATAAATTCATTGCCGTTAAGAACGATCTGGAGATATAATGACCGTCCGGCATTAATTAATGCTAATAAAACACAATTTTTTTCATGATATCACTTAACACACACACACACACACACACACACACACACACACACACACACACACACACACACACACACACACACACAGAGAGAGAGAGAGAGAGTTTTGGACCAAAACTTAAAGGTTTTCTATTTGCTATAACAATTCAACAATTAAGACGTGGTGATCCAATGTATCGCGAATGACAGCGCAGTTCTGTTGCAATAAACGACATGTCTCCAGATATAAGTCAGTGTCCTGCATATCATTCACGAATATTCCGTTCACTGTCTGATAAAAATACGTAAATTAACTTTTTTTTGATAAAAAAGAAAGTGAAAGGTAGTTCCTTTCTGAGATTATTAATTGTTGACTACATGTGACTAAATATACATGTTACTAAATGTAAGTCACATTTTGTTTGTCTGTTATAAAATATTGGCCACGTGTAGAGGAGCGAAATGTCGGCACGCAAAGCGATATTTATTGCACGTTACCCAAATACTTGTAGAGCCTGTTGTTTCAATAAACATTTTTTAAGAAAAAAATATGGTGTACTTGATTGCACTGTCGGAAACAAGGTTTGGCATGTGGCTCCTCCTAGGTTCACGATTTAACGTGTCTTTGATTATTGTGTAATAAAAGTAAGATTTGATCTACCAATCTCACACGACCTGGTAAAGACGAAGATTAGTTACCAGGAAATATCAAAGTCGATATTTCCTAGTAAAAACTAAACAGGAACGCCTGTTTTAACTCATTACTAGTAATTATGTGTTGATGAGTGTTGCTTAATTTTTATTCAGAAATTAAGCAACATTTTTGATACGTTTTTTATTAATTATGTTAAAAATTATCATAATTGAGAAAGGCCAAACATCCTATGATTCTTTTTCTACACTGAATAAAAAGAACTTCCGTGAAAATTTTGCTCTTTTACTGATACATTAACTGTAAAAGATGTAGTTGTTGTTGTTTTTTTTTAATTACGCGTTTAATTGATGAAATGTTCTCTATTATTGACACTTTAATTTACTGTCCGACCATATGCGAGAAGCAGGGCCTGCACAGTGCCAAGAAGAGTCAATTCATGTTGAGGTAGAGAAAGGAATAAGTCGATGTACGAATTCGTCACCAACACGCAAAATCACGCACTTTATACGCAAAATTTTCCAACTGTTATACAAGCAAAATAATTACCACTTTAAAAACTAGTTCCATAAAAGAAAAGGTAATTTTTCGACATATAATAATAATGAACGTTCATCATTGATTATCCTATTATCGGAATCGATTCGCTTTCTGCCATGCGTAGAAGTATCGAGGGGGTCTCGCATCTCTGGTCGGACAGTATTTTAATATTGAATTTGCACATCGAATACTGAACAAAAATCTTTATTAACCAAATACAGTAAGGTAAAAACTTCCATATGGAGATATTTTGCTCACTTCTTGTTTTTTTAAAGAAAATATTTTTTTAATTAATTTTGAATTTCTTTTTATTACATAATTATAAGAATTTCTAGTTACAACGGAGTGCAGTTTTATTCTTTTTGAAGGAAAAAAACACTATTTTTGTCGGATGCACTTTTTTACACTAGATGGCGGCTTTTATTCACCTCAGAGATTACGATAAAATATGAAAAACATTAAATAAAATACTTTCTTCATTTCAATATTTCGACCTTCTCTTTACTCTCCAGATATGATAATCTGACTTCTTTTACATTTAATTATTAATATATTTGCCATTCTGAAGCAGAGAATCAATTGACCACCTTCGTATTTCCTATAAATAGGAAATACGAAGCGCATAAGGTTGTTAGCGACATTTCAAAATGAGTTATGAAAACAAAAATCAATGTTAACATGTTTCCTGCCTTTCTCGACTTTTAAAGTACTTATGGAACAATAAGTTCTCATAATTTTACAACTGCTGCTGAATAGGAGAGCGAGTCTTTCAACTTTCTCTTTCAACAATAACTATTTTCCATTTATCTAGTGGTCGTTGTTTAAAAATATGGATATGTCGTTATGTCATTACTCAACGCTCTCATGCGATTTTCTAGAAACTTTAGCATTGCTCTTAGTTTTTGTTATGATTTACAGACGCTGCTCTATCCGTTATCCTTCTGAGAGTTTCAACGTTCCCAAATATTTCAATGTGTCCCTCAATTTCAACCTTTTCAGTTCGTCTCATGCAAAGGGTAAGGTGGTCGATTGATTCTCTGCTTCAGAATGGCAAATATATTTAATAATTAAATGTAAAAGAAATCAGATTATCATATCTGGCGAGTAAAGAGAAGGTCGAGGTTTATCATTGAGACATTACTGGATTATTTAATGAAGAAAGTATTTTCTTAAATGTTTTTCATATTTTATCGTAATCTCTGAGGTGAATAAAAGCCGCCATCTAGTGTAAAAAAGTGCATCCGACAAAAGTAGTGTTTTTTTTCTTCAAAAATAATAAAACTTCACTCCATTGTAACTGGAAATTCTCATAATTGTGTAATAAAAAGAAATCCAAAATTAATTAAAAAAATATTTTCTTTAAAAAAACAAGAAGTGAGGAAAATATCTCCATATGGAAGTTTTTACTTTACTGTATTTGGTTAATAAAGATTTTTGTTCAGTATTCGATGTGCAAATTCAATATTCGATGCGAAGATGTTTTAATTATTTTCAAACAAGCATCGAAAAAAATCGGAACTATCCGCAGAAGTATCACGATCGGCGTAAATTTAACTGGAGCCCACTTTTGTTAATCCTTCTTGCTATGTTTTTCATAATTCGTTTTGAAGCAAAATGAAGAGCTAACACCTGAATGGGTTTCGTTCCATTCAGCGAAGAAATAAACCAGATCTGGAAGAAGAGAAGGTGATTAATTTTCCCTTCCCTATCTCAGATGTGTACTCGGTGGAAGCTGTTGTCTTAATGCTAAAATCTCTTGCAAAATGCGTTGCATTTCTACAGAAAATTCTTGTTAATATGGGAAGAGCAATTGGAAAATATGAGAATTATCTGCTGGTGACGAGGATTCCGCGTTAATTGACGAGATACCATATACATATGTAGTATTTCCTTGGCTATTATACGACGCAATTTCTAGTGAAGGTATCAAAATCTCATCCACATGAAGAATCACACTTTTATCTGTGCTGGCATAAGCACCTTTGCTAAACTTCTGATTTCCTTCACATTTACACAATGTAGTTTGTAAACGACATCGGAAACGCAACTAGACAATGACAAGTTATCCTCCTTCCTAATGGCCAGTTTCTCTGTTATGGAGTGATGCAGTGGAGGATGTTGTCGAGTTCCCCACCTATGCGAGAGGCATGCGCAACCAAGAAACGCTTTCGATACAATGCGAAGCTATAAACGGAATTGATGTCTGACACTGGAAAAGAATGCTTCCTACTGAAGGATTATGAATCATTTTGGAACTTTCACATTGAAGAAGAAATTTTGAGATTCTTTCGAAAGACGATTAGGACCCTATTACGCATAATTCTTTAGTTTATTTGGTTGTCACATAAGCAACTTTATCTTGCCTCAAACATATTTAGAAATATCTTGGTCGAACGCGATAGAGAATCTGTATTGTTCGACCAAGATATTTCTAAATATGTTTGAGGCAAGTTAAAGTTGCTTATGTGACAACCAAATAAACGTAATAGGGTCCTAATCGTCTTTCGAAAGAATCTCAAGCAGTTTATAACCCCCGATCCAAATGTTGCTTTTAGTCAATTAGGAACTGAGGCCGCGTTCTGAACCATCTCTTATGTCTTAATTGTTAGCGGGGAGATCTTGCTACAAATTGGCTTAATTCTTCTAGTTAATTAAAGGTTACAGCGGTGGGAGTGTTGGCATCTTGACAGGCGGCTACGATATCAGGCTTCCACTCAAGAACTAGAAGAGATACTTAATAGAGTTCAGATAAAGAATAGCCATCATTTTGCAGAAGTGGTAATGGTTCAAGTGCTAAGGCTGGAAAAAGAAATATTCAACTACTGCAAGAACACAAAACAACTGTCAGAACTGATTTACGTATTTTGTTTTTCATATGTAAATCGTATTGTATCTCAGCGGTCACAGTATCACGCATTATCATTCTCTCATTTTCATATACAATTTACAAGAGATTTTAATTATTATTACAATTAAGATAAAAGTAAGCTAAAAATCGTTGTTTAATTATGCTTAATCAGCAAAATGAACTTAATCAGGAGATAGTAGAACTATCTATATTTCAGGTTTCTCTTTCGGTTTGAAAATTCTCTAAAATTGGTATCGAGGATCTTCAGTGGTTGAAAACTAGCTACAATTTAAGGAATAAAGAAGTGAACTTAATTATTCAGAAATAAACTGTTCTCAATGCATTATTTAAAGAAAAGAATTTTGCATCTCTTGCCATTTCAGTGACAATGCCGTTCGGTTGGATAAACATGGCTTTAAATCTTATTTAGGGCTCCAAGAACCTATACATGAGGTTTTTTCTGAATGTAAGTTATCTGGTCCATTGCTGGGGTGGCAAGAATTTTCTCCCTCGAAAACTCTGGAAAAAAGACATGCGCTCTTTACAAGAATGAATACAATGGTTTCATTATCCTTAGAAGTTTCGTGCATAATTACGGCTAATAAACCATCTGTTTAAAATTGCAGATTTCATTCTTCAAATTTCCTTATGCGAATCATTTTCATAATATTTCGGATTGCTTCGGTTGTAACTTCGTTCCGATAATACTGCTGAGTCCGAATCATAGGACGAAATATAATTTAACATTCTTTCTGTGCCAAAGTTCCAGACTGCATTGAAAAAAACATTTTCTCTGCTCTAAGAGGTAAAAAGCTCGCTTAAATAAGTGCATACAATTTATATTTGTTTCCAGTGGCGCACCCAAGGAGGGAGCCAAGGGGCCCTGTCCGCCCCAAAAGAAAAAGTTAAAAAACACTAGAAAATTTTCCAAAATACTTTTCCTAATTAAATTCATTTTTTATTTATGTTGTGACATGTCTTCTATTTCAAAAATGCTTATGAATTAGAGGTCACATAAGGTGAGAGAACCCTATAGCAGTGTTTCTCAACCTATGGTCCGCGGATCACAGGTGGTCCGCGACGATGGGACAGGTGGTCCACAGGCTTAAATTAACCAAATAAATCTATATATTTTAATTATCCAAACAAAACAAATTAAAATTGAATAAGTAAGTACAAATTATTAAAATAAAATGAATACTTAAAAAACAAAACAAAAAAATAGTGGCAGAATGTTCATTCCATGACCATTCTGCCACTATTTTAATTTGTAGAGGCAGAATTACGAGTAATAAAAGAGGGGTAAAGTGAAAAACAATATGGTTTTATTGCTTCCACCTTCCCTTGCTGTTTTGTCAGATTTGAAGTGAACATATGTTATCCACATGACCACATTTCAACTAATTGCTTGTTGTTTATTGATTTTTTTATTGTTGAAGGTTTTCCAACCAAGGCTCAATATATCTTCAGAAGTAATACTTAGACAAAATGTGTTGTGAGTTAACTCCAGTATTTATATATTTTTCGGAAATCGCGCGAAAAGCAAGCTGACAATTGAGTTGAAATGCTAACTCTCTTCAACCGAATTCCAATAATATGTGAAACTGCCATAACATCATTCACTATATATATATATATATATCCATATATATCTTAGTTTTAACACGTTTACGAATTTAACACTTTCGGTTGAATTTTATTGCTGCCGAGAGAACTCACATAATCTAATTAATAACAATAGTTTTTAGTTAGATACTGTGTTTGCCAGTGCAACAAATAATAGTCAAGAGATAACCAATTTTGAGAGTAAAAATGTAAGTACTGTACGGTAGATATATCATACTGTTTTGTAAGATTTAACTTTATTACATTTCTCAGAAAGTTGTTTTATCTACACAGTATTCAATTTCTTCTTTCATTTTTCTGTTTTCCACTGCATGTGTCTTTTGTAGATACAGATAAGGCTGTATAAATTTCTTCCGACCTCATTATCGCTATCCTGCCTTTGTAAGCTTCTCAAAAGAAAGCCATAACCGTGTTATTTAAACATCTGGAAAGTGCAGTGCGAATGAGATTCCACAGTCTGCAGAACAAATGTTCTGTTAGATTTTTCTAACTTCAGAAATGATAGGTTTTAATTATAGTATTTAACTTTGACAAAATGCGGTATATCTAACAAGAAGTTTATTACAGTAATACAACACAGAACTGGTGCAACTATAAGTACTTGCGGAGACGTCTACTTTTGTTTAGTAGACTCTTCCGACGTAATAAAAAAAAAAAAAAGAAACGAGGGCGCTCCCGAAAGTTTGAAAAGACTGGTTTCTGCATGCATGTAATTTGCATTTAATTCTAACACAATGGAAGCTTGAATTATGGCTAGAGAAATTCAGATTATGGTTTTCTTTCTGAGAATTATATAGCGAAGTTTCAGATGGCTTTACATTAATTTGCCTTGGCTTACTTCCAGGACAATTATTTACATTCTGTATTTATATCCCTTAGGACGATACAGTATTTTGGGACCTTCCTTCCTCACAGCCTTTTATTTCTCCATAGACCGTATATAATGACTTTATTCGTTCGCTTAATATAATATGCTGCTTCCGTAACAAAACGTTTCGCTTGTATGTATCAAAATCTTTTCGTTTCCATTCATAAATACCCACCATTTGAAAAACTGACAGGTAACGTCCGTGATGGCTAAATGTTTAATAACAATTTTCTCATGTTTCAGGCCCCTTCTGATGACATGGTTTGTTGTTGGTCATACTTTGGTCAGTCCTGAAGATCTGCCACTGTCCATCAAGAACAACATAAAACGGAGCCGCCTGGCGTTGGTATCTCCTCTAAACAGTTGTTTCTAAAATACAATCCTGCAGAACAGATTGCTTACCGAAAGATAAGGAGAGCTGAGCCATTATTACATATTATCTTGAGAAGTTCTTCATGACTTTGTTTGTTACATTTAACGGGGAAAGTTAATATCCTAATTGTCATCGATACGAAATAAACAATAATGCTCAGAATAGAGACTGTTATAACACTTTCACTTTTAAGTTAGTTAAATGAGATCGAGGGTAGTCTAACGAACTGTATGCATTCCAAGAGGTCTTTACCATTCTAGTTTTAATTTCATGCTTGTATTTGATATGAAATTACTATTCCAGAGGGCATAGCTATGCCTCGATATCAATCATCCTGTTGTCATTATATACTGCATGACATGTTACAGAAATATGCCACTAAAATTGTTTTTCATACTCCTAGTGACATTCAAACTATATATACGCATAAAACGAAAGCGCGAAATTTAGCTTTAGCTGCAAGTGAATTTGAACGAATAGAATATGAATCAATTAGATCCCGTCTATCATTTAAAAATATTAAGCAGGCGTAAATTTTCTACTGGAATGTGCTTTCCGATGGAGTTCTTAATTGTCTATTGAAAAATGATGCAATCGATGACAATTTCTTCGATACAAACAGACACGTATCCGAATTGCTCTTGTCAACCTGCTTAAATGCACGTAAACAATAATTTGACCAAAACGCGACCTATTTAAAATCTAATATGCAAAACTTAGACGTGTGAAATTTCAAGAAACATTGATAGCGCTTTTAACATATGTTATTCTGGAAGAGTAAAATTTACTGAAAATCATTCAACAAATTGAAGAAAGATGATTATGTTTTTACTTCAAGGGCATAGGTCGAGATCCTCTGTTTACTTGAAAGCACGCTGAATGTTAAGCCCAAACATACGGTTTCATAATAGAAGCAGTTTTTACGTAAATGAGCTTCCATTCTGAAAAAAAAAGTAACAAAGCGCCTACTCGGAATGCAAATACAGATATTAAAACAGCTGCCATTCTGAAACATTACATTTAGGCCTAACATTCAGTGTGCTTGCAAGTAAACAGAGGATATTGAGCTATGCCCTTGAAGTAATAAAATAATCATCTTTCTTCAGCTTACTGAATGATTTTCAGTAGATTCTGCTCTTACAAAATAAATTCTTTCTCTTTATAATGACATTTTAGCAGCGTCATTCCACTTCAGCTAAGACGCTGTCATCTTTCTAAAACATTGATGTTTCAAGAAAGGAAAGAACGTCACTTCCATTTACAAAGACCGGTTCATATATTTTAACTCGGTTCCCTCCTTATGCTGCAAATTACTGAGCTCCATATATTCCTCAATCAGTTTTAGCACTTGTGAGGCTGAATTGCCTCACAATGTAGATTTCAAGTCATATTTGACAAGCGATGGGAAAGCTGACCACTGCCTTTTTTAAATCGCACTTCAAAATGGATACGACTAAAGCTGAATCTACGGTTAAAATCAGTTTTATTCAGTTTTCTTTTCAACAGCTTGACGGTTATTCTTTCATTTTTATCTTCAAATATTAAATTACTTCTTTTGAATCGATATTAGAAAACCAAGTATTGTATCGTGTTACTCACCCATATTTATTCAATTAAATGTTGTTTTGTTAAGTTTGGTTTCATGTAGCAGAAGATATACCTATTACAGAATAAAGGAATTGAGCAAATACCAAAAGAATCTAACCCTTGGAAGACACAAATTAAAGATGCCAAGAAAGTACATTCTTGGTTTAATCCTTTATCCAAGTGTAAGCAAATATGTTCATGCGTGAAGTGTTTTCGATTACGCTACTTGTGTACAGAGCTAATGATTTCACATAAATTGCCCTACTATCACATAATGCAAATCATACCTTCTTTCGCATGTGTATAATGCCATGCATAACTGAAAGGGTCACTACCCAGAATGGTTTCGACCTTTATTGAGGTCTTA